>NW_022196913.1:15959054-15963238 GCF_008632895.1 Mastomys coucha | reverse complement strand
CTGGAGGCTGGAGGCTGGAGGCTGGAGGCTGGAGGCTGGAGGCTGGTTACTCAGATTTATAACTGCATTCAAAAATCAAAGAGTGAACAGAATGTGTGGGTGGGCTCTAAAGGCTCCAAGTGACCTACTTCCTCAAGTCTGGCTCTATCTTCTAAAGGTTTTGTGGCCTTCCCAATAGCACTAGTACCTGGGAACCAAGTGTTCAAGCTCAGGAGCCTATGGGAAACATTTTACATTCAAACCATATGAAGTATGCCATCTTGATTTTCCATAGCAAACTTATACAACCTTCTTCAAAGATGACCCAAGCTGTGGGAAAAGTGATTTACTAGAATATCATACATCTTACAGATACATTTTCATGCCTGGACTTGGAAAGATATATTGTTTATCACCACAATTTCTGATCACTTTCCTGGGAAAACATACATATATAAACTTAAAGTTCACTTCCCACAAGAGTTTTCTATGTTATGTTAGGAGTGGAAAAGTAACGCAGTGACTAATGTTGTACTGATTTCTCTAGTCTAGTGATGTGGGCATGGAAAAAGGGGCATGCCCACTCATTAAGAATGGAAGTACCCCAGGAAAACTGATGAGCTATTATAGTGTGCCAGTGAGAAACAGCATTATCTCTCATGTGATGTTCATCTTGTCAGTGGATTAAGCTCTAAGAGCATTTCCTACAGGACGCTTACTGCATCTTATAACTGACTCTTCTCAGCTACAGATGCAGCATATTGAAGTGAGAAATGGTCAATTTTAACCGGATAAACAAAATTGCTTGGATGAAATACTGTGTGACTGGCTGTTCAGTGTTCATTTTGCTTCATCTCAGGGCAGAGGGACATAGGGAGTCCAAGAAGATTTGGCACATACCCAAGATGACTTTGTAAACGAATTCACAGCTCCCAAGACCAAAAAGACCTCATAAGTCGATTTTATGCAGGGTTCTTTAGCACTGTTTTCACATCAAAAATTTTTTAACTTTCCTATTTTTTTTTAAATACATTTCAAGCTTGAATGTTTGTGAGCTAGACTTATGTGACATTTTCCCCTCTTTTTTCTCTGCTGGAGAACCAATATCATCTTTGAAAATGTACTAAAATGTTGATGCTGATAAATACAGATTCAGAGGGGATGGAAAGAATGCATTTTTAAAATGGCTTTCAATGATTATGTAGCTTGAGGGCTATATTATACTTTGATAGAATCCTGTATTTACTGGAATATCATTTATATTACCTGCCACTCCTGCATTGACTGAGGATGTCATTAAGTATGTTACACTACTAAAGTGTCATAATTGGGGCATGCTTTCTTCTTTCTGTATTAGTAATATTTCTGGTATATTTTACTCATTTTATGACTTAGTAGATAACATGTTCTGACATTGTGGATAGGTGTTTTCGGGCATTTCTGTTTGAAGTTATGGCTTTATTCTGTGCCAATTTCACCTAAAGTTCTTCTTCTACATATGCTAGTCATATTTCAAAGATCAATCTGTCATTTTTAGATACTTAATTGAGTCATCTTCATGGAGTTTTCTGGAGTTTAATAGCTAGGGAGACCTGGAATATGACAATTGAACGAAACTGTAGCTATCTTGTCTTTGATGTTCAATGAGATTTGTGGGCAAGCAGCTATGGCTAATGGAAGCCTCCTTTCCAGTCCTCTGACTGCTTTGTTTAAACATAAAGCCCCTGGCAAAGGGCTGATAGAGATAGAGACAGGGAGGACTGTTCTAGAACATCACTGAAAGTTGAAATAAAAAGAGGATGGAAGGTAAGAAAGAAAGGAAGCAAAGAACGAAGGCAGAAGGCTGGAAGGAATGGAAGGACTAAGGTCTGTCTGTGGGAGGGCAGAGAAGGGGAGAGAGATGGCATTGACTCATAGACCTTGTAATGTAGTATCTCTTTGCCTTAGCAATGTTTATCTCATCCTCCTCTTATCTAGACAAGTGAGATTGCTTTTGCTAAATAACTTCATCCTCTTACTCCCCCCTTCCATTCCATACTCGCACATGAATTTCTCAGAGGGAAAGTTTCTCTCTACCCCACCTACAACTCTCACTCAATAGAGACGTGGCCAGGGAAGTTTCTGATGAGTTCTCTTCCTAAGACTCTCAGACTATCCCTCTTGCCAACATTTCTTTCTGTGGTAGCAACTCTTACAGTTTTCGAAAGAACTTACTCCCAACTTACAGCAAATCCTCTAACAAACTGTGCTGTGCCCAGAATCAGGTCTGATTCCTCTGGAGAGAAACCTGGAGCAGGATGAGGATTAGGCCACATACTTCCTGGTGTGTTTTGGTTGGGTTTTCTTTTTTCTTTTATTAGATATTTTCTTTATTTAAATTTCTAATATTACCCCCTTTCCTGGTTTCCCCTCCAAAACCCCCCTATCGTCTCCCCCTCCTCCTGCTTACCAACACATCTACTCCTGCTTCCTGGTCCTGGCATTCTCCTACATTCTCCTACACTGAGGCATAGAGCCTTCATCTACCAGGAATGTCTCTTTGATGAGTATTCAGAGACTATGTTGTTAAGACTTCAAGAGTCCAAGTGGCTCTGGACTTAAATACTGTACCTCACATATTCATAAATGATTCTAGAGGAATAATGAAAAATCTTAAATTTTGGTAAGAAAGTTTCGTGTTCTTTAGAATGGCAATGTAATATAGTTTGTAAGCATGATCTAGTTTTGATTTTATGTATTTCTTATTTGAGATCTTTTCTGATGATGTAACTAATAACAGGTCATGAACCTGCAATGAACTCATTGCTAAGAGAATTACATCTGAAAGTATTGGTTCAAGAGCATTCTATTTTTGTAGAATTTATTAACTTGAAAAAATACCATAAAGCTCATTTGGGAATTCAAATACAATAGAATTTGAATATATCAGAGGAGTTTGGATGCCATGAAAGTCTGAACCAAATACGTTGCCCAAAGAATAGAATTATTGTTAACTACCTACTTCTGTATCATAAATCAATAAATCTGAATAAAATGGAAAGAGTAGCTCATTGAAGTACAGGATAAATTCTGCTATCAGTATAAAATAAGAGAATAGTAAGTATGAAAAGTAATAATTTTCACAAATGAAGGACAGGATGGTTGAGCAGCTATCAAAACTGCTGTGAGTTCAAGAGTGCAAAGAGCAGGTCAAGAATAGAAATTCATTTTCCACAGAATCCTTCCCCCTCTTCTAGTCTTGTCTATTTTCTGTCCCCTTTTCTTTGATGCTCCCCAACTTGCCTAGGATTTTTTTTTTTTTAAGAAAAACCTCCTCTTGAATTGATTTAAGGAACATTTCTTTTTCTTTTCTTTTTTCTTTTCTTTTTTTTCCTAGTCATTTTCTTATTCCATCCCTTTGACCTGGTTAAAATCAATAAAATATAAATTCACATTTGTTTGCCCTTGTGGAATAAGAATAAAGGCTGAGTATATCCCCAAAGTATTCCAAACAAACCTGTCAACTTTGCTTTACTAAGAGAAAGAGAAACAAAGTAGTTTTAAATTTCTCTGTATTATTTATTTAAAACTATTTTGCATGCCTCTCACCTGATTGTGTAAGACTTTCCTAATTTTTGCGGTTTTTATATGGCAAATAACACATACCCTGCTATCTTTGCTCTGTCTCCTAGCTCAATGACAGCTAAGTAAGTTTGAGATCCCATATAAATAATGCCCCTAAAGAAGCCAAGAGAAAGATAGTAAATTAAAATTAAAATAAATTAAACCATCACCATGTTTTCATAGATTATAGTGAAGGAGTCCAACAATAGCCTACCGACTCTTACAATTTTAGATTCTCCTGACGTCCCTTAAAAAAAAGACATCAACTCCATCTTCTGCCTGCATGATTATACGTAAACTTTATTCACTCTGCACTCAATTGTCTTTCTCTAAAATTTTTCCTTCGATGAATGTTATCACAATTTGGTTCTTAATCTGATCCTCAGTCATTTTGTCTTCTCTCTTATCCCTCTTACCCAGTCTAGGAACCCAATCGATCCTCAAGCGTTGTTTTAAGTTCTGTATCAAAACGCCTTCCTTACAGGAAGAACAATCCACACTCCACAAGGAACTCAAGAAGAAGGAAGACCAAAGGGTAGACATTTCATTCCTCCTTAAAAGGGGGAACCAAATACCCACGGAAGGAGTTGCAGAGATTAACT
>NW_022196913.1:15955003-15958875 GCF_008632895.1 Mastomys coucha | reverse complement strand
CTAAATAAAAAAAAAAACAATAAAAGAACTGTTGAGAGAAAAAAAAAACCGCCTTCCTGTTTCATTTGGTCTCCATCCCCAAGGTCAGATATAACTTCCTTCTCTCATTACTTTTAAAGTTTATGATTTCTCCACCTTGGCCCTGAATATACCATGCCAGATTGAATATATTTTATTACTTATATTTTATATTCTATTTATTCTGCAATGTTGCCATTTTGTCTTTTAAATGTTTTACTAGCATATAGTAATTATGTATAATGCATTTTATTATATTTTGAATAATAAATTTTATTATGATATCTTTTAAAGATGTACTTATTTTTATTTTATGTGCATGGGTTTTTAACGTTCATGTGTCTAAGTGCGTGTTAAAGCCAGAAAACTGGACGCCCTGGAACTAGAGCTACTAGATTGCAAGCTATCTTGTGTGTACTGGGAACCAATTGTTCATCCCCCCTTGCTCTTCTCAACTACTCTCCATGTGCATTTCTTTAAAGTCCTGTGTGTGTGTGTGTGTGTGTGTGTGTGTGTGTGTGTGAGAGAGAGAGAGAGAGAGAGAGAGAGAGAGAGAGAGAGACAGAGAGACAGAGAGACAGAGAGACAGAGAGACAGAGAGACAGACAGAGACAGAGACAGAGACAGACAGACAGGCAGAAACAGAGTGAGAGAGGCAGAGACAGAGACAAAGTCTTTTCCTTGAATTGTTTACAGAAACATGGGTGAAGAGTTAATAACAGAAGCATGAACACATTGCAAGGCTTTTCTGAACTAAGAAAATGTCTTTCCTGCCCCAAGCAGTCAAATACTTACAAGTTAAGTAGGCATAGACCTCATTATCCTTTGAGGACATATGGGGAAAAGTTTTACTTTAGTATTATATAAGTTCCATTTTCTGATATTTAGCAGTTTTTCTTAAGTATTCTGCAACTCATCCCTACTCCAACCTCCAAGACAGAAATGAAAAAAAAAAAATTCCCAGGGTTAAACCAATAATATTTAGTCACCATGTATTTAACTCTATAATTATACAGGCATTTTAATATGCATTTCTCTCTCATTTCACCTAACCTTTGGAAAGAAGTGATATTCCTATTTGTAAATGACAAGGTTTTTGGTGGTTTGAATAAGAATGGTCCCCATAGGCTCATATATTTGAATGGTTTGTCATCTGGGAGACGCGCTATTAGGAGTTATGTCCTTGCTGAGGTAGGCATTGCTTTGTTGGAGGAATTGTGCCACTGGAGGCAGGCTTTGAGGTCTCAAAGATCCAAGCCAGGACTAATGTCTCTTTCCTCTTCCTGCATCCTGTAGATCTGGATGTAGAACTCTGGGTTCCTGCAACCACATGTCTGCCTGTGCAACCATGCAACCATGCTCCCTGCCACAATGATAATGGTTTAAACCCCTGAAACTGTGAGCCAGCTCCAACTAAATAATTTTATTTATAAAAATTACCATAGTCATGGTGTAACTTTACAGCAATAGAACGCAAAGACAAGATTGTAAATTGGATTACCTAAGTGACCTAACAATGTCACATACTCAATAAATGGATAGAATTAAAATATTAGCCTACATGGTCATTACACTATTGCTCGATATATATATTTTCTACCAAACAAGGAAATAGTAACATTTTAAGTATCTCTATTTGGGGATTAACAATCATCATATCACAGCCTGACCCCTATGGCAGAGCAAAGTATCATTTTGTATATGCTTCTGAGAACTGGGGTCTTCAGTCATGAGTGAGCCATGAGAGAATAACAATGCTTTCCTTCCTTCCCTTCCCTTCTCTTCCCTTCCCTTCCCTTTCCTTCCTTCTTTCTTCCATTCCTTCTTTCTTTTATTTTCTTTCTTTTTTTTTTCTTCCTCAGCAGATTTTCCGTAGTCTGATAGAAAGGATGCCTTTCTTCTGATTGGTTGTCACTGAGCAAATACAATGGAAGGGTTACTGAAAATTGTTGCTACTGGATCCACTGTAAACTAAAGTGTCCAAAAAGTAGCTGCATTTTGAACATTCTACAAAGGCTTCTGGACTGACTAGAACATCAGTGATTGTGAAGAGCTTGGCATGTGACAGATCCAGAGCCAAGTTATCTTGGACTATCTGTAGCCCCTTAGGGGCAAGCACAGCTCATTTCTGTGTCCATCTGGGATTGTTGTCACCATCAGCTATAATTCTTTGGGATATATGAACTTAGTTGACCCCAATTCCAATTAACCTAAAAGCTGAGAGTGTCATCAGATAGCATATTTGCTATAACCTGCTTACCTGATGTACTCAGAAACATATTTGGAAACTGTGTTGTGCGGTGGCTTTACTATGCTTGGCCCATGGGAAGTGGCACTATTAGGGGGTGTGGCCATGTTGGAATAAGTGTGGCCTTGTTGGAGGAAGTGTGTCACTGTATAAGTGGGCTTTGAAGTCCCTTAGTGTTCAAACTCCACCAAGTACAGAGGAGACCTCCTTCCTGGTTTCCTGCAGCAGACAATCTCTTCCTGTCTGCCTTCTAATCAAAATGTAGAACTCTCTGCTCCTCCAGGACCATATCTGCCTGCAAACTGCTATGCTTCCTGCCATGATGATAATAGACTGCACCATTAAAATTGTAAGCCAGCTCCAAATAAATGTTGTCCTTTATGAGAGTTGGCTTGGTCACTGGTGTCTCTTCACAGCAATAAAACCCTAACTACGATATGTTGATTTATAATTGTCTTGATCTGTGAATTTAAGAACCTCATGAAACTGTTGACATTTTAGAGCACAGAATTTGGGGGTGCCCTGTGTTTACATGGCATAATCACTCATATTTAGCTTCGGAATAAGCTGTCATCTATCCTCTGTGAGTTGAGAGCTGCAGTTTTGTGTTATCACCACCCACATGGGGTAAGTGAGGGAGTAAGACTGTGAGAGACTCAAGAATGGATGTGGATTCAGGGTAAACAAAATCCATGTCTTAATGAAAAAATCTTGTATTGGGGATTGTTGAGGTTTGGTCTATTGCTATATATTGTTATGCTAAATACATACCTCCAAGGTCTGAAATACTAACATATACCAAGTGATACCATGTACCCTAAGCCCCCAAGTTATCTCTGATTGGTCAATAAAGATGCCTACTGCCTGTAGTTGAGTAGAAGTAAGGTAGGTGGGTCTTGAATTCCCCTGGTTGGAGTCAGAGACAGAGACCACCAGGAGAAGAGAGAGAAGAGAAAGCACCAGATACCATGAAATAGTTGAATAATAAAAACACAAGTATGAGGGCTAGTCAGCCAGAGTAAGAGCAGCACACAGAGAACATGGTAAGTTATATCTTGAACTTATTGATAGGGAAGTAGACAAAATAGCTTAGAGGGTTGATATCTGCCCAGCTATAGTCATATTAAGGCTTATTATAAATAGAAGATTTTTGTGTCTTTTATCTGGGAACTGAATGATCCAAGGTAGGGTAAAAACACCCAATTGATATTAATTTTAACTACAATAGGGAATATGTGTCTGTATTAAGTGTGCTGAAGATAAAGCATAACAATTTGGAATGAAGATTTCAGGGCCATACAAAATCTACCCAGATGAACAGGAGCAAAAGTACCATAGGTTGGACTTGTAGGTCAGTTGGAAGAGCACTTGCAAAGCCCTGGGTTCAGTCTCAGCACAGCACACACCAAGTATATGCTGTAATTCCAGCACTTGTGAGGTGGTGGCAGGGTAACCAGGAATTTAAGATCACTCTTAGCTACATAGCAAAGTTTGAGGCCAGCCTGAGTTACACTTTTTTTTAAAAGTAAGAGAGGGGGGATTGAAGGAAGCCGAGCTCCTAGCTTCACTTCATCTCGTGGGAGCTCCACGAACGGGAACTTGAGGT
>NW_022196913.1:15933906-15948236 GCF_008632895.1 Mastomys coucha | reverse complement strand
CCCCAGCGAGCTAAGTCTCTGGTTTCGGATTTGAGTTCTTTCAAGAACGCAGCAGGGCCACCACAGGGGATAAGGAGGATGAGGATGATGGTGAGGAGGAGAAGGAGGAGCTGATAAAGCTTGAAACATTTATCTCAAGGAAAATAAGTATTGAAATCATGTTGTATAAAAATAACTGGATACTAAACATCTAAAACTGTTATGTTAGAAGAAACTACTTACTAAAATGTAATCGACTTTGTACTACAATCTGCAATAGGTCAATTAAGGTACAAGGAAAACATGGTTTCTTGAATGGAAGAGTCCTGGAATCAGGGAACATTGTGTGTCTGAATTGGCAACTGACAGTGAGAACTAATGTGACTATGTTCAAATTCCTGTGTTCAAAACAAAAGATAAAGGCTCAGCTTTCATTCTTTGACTTACTGGAATCTGAACACCTCTTTTCGAAGTCCTCTTTACATCCTCCAGAATGTTAACACTGAATCCATTCACAATCACACGGTGATTATGAATTCAGACATATGAAAGAAGCTCGCATGTGGGCTGGAGAGATACCTCATCAGGTAACAGCTCCCAGCATTCAAGTCTAGTGACTCATAACCATTTGTAACTCTATTTCCTGAGCATCCAATATCCTTTTCTGCATATACTTAAGCATGCAGCACATTCAAACACACAGCTGCAAACAAGTGCAAATAAAAACCTTTTTTAAAAAAATTGTGAAAAGATGACGTATCATTCATTATTCTAGTGTAAGACAGACTCAAATTTATACTCTTAAACCTTGGCTACTGGTTTTAGTTAATGTTTTTAATCATGTGGCATTTTGAAATGTCATAACACCTTACCACTTTTCCCAGTTGTACTCAGTCAGAAAAATAATACTACTTATAAGTATCAGTGCCTTACTAATTTCTAATTAAATGTTTCATAGGGCATAGAGAGATGGCACAGTGGTTAAGAGCACCAGCTACTCTTCCAGACTTTCCAAGTTCAGTTCCCATCACCTATAATCACATGGCTCACAACGTTCTGTAATTCAGCCCAAGGCATCTGATGCCTCTGTCCTCTGTCACATGTACACGTACCACACGCAGATGTATATACACACATAACACAACTAAAAGTAAAAATAAACCCTGAAAAATGTCTCACTGCTAACTGACAGTGAACTCATAGCACTTTGCATTATATGGTAGTATTGTGTGATTCCTGATTAGACTGAATATAGTGCAAATTATGACAGAGATAAAATGAATGAATATGTCAGCAACTTAGGGTTATTAACTGTGACTACTGAGGGAGTTGCGGTTAAGTCAGAATTTGAGCATGTCCTAAAATTCAGAGAGTTACACGAGGAAGAAAATAGAATAGAAAATAGGGCCTAGATGTAGCCAGGTACACCAAATACCTTTGCTTATCAACAACAAAATAAAACCTTTGAATCACTTCCCCTAAATTAAATTTCCACTACCCCAAATTCATTCTACATGCTTTATGACTTTTCAAAGCCCAGCAGCTTTTACAGAGTATTTTCTGAAGCATAATTTAGCACTGAGAGAGATGACATTATGCAATTATCCTAGAACAAACCATCCCCTGCCACTGTGGGCAGTTCCATTGTGAGGGAGACAGGCAGAGGGCAGCGAGCAACGCAGCAGTGGCTTGTGAATGGCTGATCAAATGTTAATTTGCACAGCAATCTCTTTCCTGGGAGTCTAAATCAAAATATTACACACCTAGTGGTTAAATTGCTAGGCACTATGTTTTCAGCTGAGAAGCACAATCTTTGAGCTGCATAGCTATTTGAAGATGATTTCTACTCTTGGTTGATAGACTCACATTTATGTTATTCATTCTGTACCTTTGGGTTCAGCATGCTCATTTCCCAGGTGTTTGTAGCATATTTTCAATCAATAAATTCAGCATTTCTTTTGTTTTATTTTAATGTATTATGTACATTTACACATGTTTAAACATATATTTTAACCAATTTTACTATTAGAGGTATCTTAGTTTTAATGTGGGAATTATATCTTCAGATTTTCAAATCCCAGCTTTCAAAGATTTCAGTACTGTGCTGTGCCTATACTGTATTGAGAACTTACTTTTGTGTATATTATTGATACCCAGGAATATAAAATGGTTTTAGAAATGTGATCTATTTCCATAATGTCTCTGGCTGGTGGCAAGGAGTGGACTATATACAAAATTATAGACTTGGATGTTTTAAAAAGAGTTTATTTATTTTCATTTTGTGTGTATAATCATTTCCCTGCAATATATATATATATATATGTATATATATGTATATGTATATATATATACATATACACATACACACACACATATATATAATATATATATATATATACATATGTATGTATATATATATATTACCACATATGTGTGTAGTGCTGGCAGAGGTCAAAGACTTTTGGATCTCCTGTTTCCAGAGTTGTAGATAGTTATAGGCTGCTAACTGGGTGCTTGGAAGGGAACTTGGCTCCTCAAAAGAGCAATAACTGCTCTTAAACACTGAACCCCCTCTTTAGCCTCTTGAATATGATGCTTTAATTGTAAGTTACCTACTTAGGAACCTCACTCACAGAGAACAAAAATAAAAAGTGGTAGATTTACTATGTAGTGGCTTACAGACAATTCTGCTAGGCTCCTTCCAACAGTGACCTAGCAGTAACTTGCTTGCTTCATCATCTGCCACCATTGCCTGCCAGGTGTGAGCCAGGTACTGCAGCATATAAGAGGACTTCTTGATACCCCGTCTTCCTTGTTTTCTCTCACTCTCACTCCCTCTCCCTCTCTGTCCCCCCTCTCTGTACCCACATATTTCTGGCATGGCTTTTTTTCTCTCTTTCTGTCCTTCTCTGTCCCTGCCCCCTTTCTTTGCCTCTACCCCCTTTCCAGGTCCCTGTTCTCCCCCACAGTAAACATTCCTTATCTCAGGTCTGTGCTTTGACATGATTTCTCAGGGGGACACCTTGCCTTGAGTCTGCCAGGTACTTCCTTACTCCAACCACCACTACAAATTTCATAACACTAGGTCTTTTTGCACGTCTATCTAAACTGAATGGAACATTCTAGTTTTAGGCTGGGCCCTTATAAACAGGTGGGAGTGGCTTGTATTTGAGTAAAACAGAGGGATTGAGAGTTGGAAAGCATACACCCCTTTGAGAACAAGGTTAAAGTGAAGTTCTGTTACTAGTAAGGAAATATACAGAGAAGCACTTGAAGTCTTTATTACCTATTATTTCATTTATTGATCCTTGGATCAGATGTATTTCATGGACGTGTGAGACAGAGCCCACCATGTTTGCTACAGTGGTACATTTTCACATTAAGAAACTGATCATTACTCATAAGTAAAAGCCTAATGTCTAAAGAATACCTGAGATGTGTATATCTATCTTGTATATTATAGTGTCAAGGTAGAAACTACAGCTCTCATCTTAAAGGGAATAAGAGAAAGTATATTCTGAAGCCATTCTGAGTGGTCATAGCCTGGGAAACACAGATGGAGGTTAATTCAAATTTCATGTTAGAACCTGGAAGCAGTTTCATGAACTTTTAGAGTTTTACAGAACAAGCAAATAAATTAAGGCAAGTTTAAAATTCATTGGTGAGTACATCAGAGAGGCAGTTACAAGATGAGGGAAGCTTTTCTATAGGCTCAAGATGGTATCTGAGGACATTCTCCGCTTTCAGGGTTGGTGGGAGCTAGTGGTCTGCTTATTTAAGAGACTCTAAAAGGTTTCAGTCTGTTCTCATTCCATGTCATTACAGACACAGAGGTGAGCAAGCAATCCCTGTTCTGGGAGGCTAGACCTAGCAAGATGAGAAAATTAGCATCTAGACTCTCAACATTCCAATCTCTCTACTGTAATGGCTGCAATGTTTTGGCTCCTGTCAGGTCGCCCCCACGCACCCACCCAGGAGCACCCACCCAGGAACAATGTGGATTTGCAAATAAAACACACACTACACACACACACACACACACACACACACACACACACACACACACCACCCACATCAGTTAATTTTAAAATGGGTTGACTAGCTCAGATTTTGGGCACTTCTAATCCTTCCCGTGGTTATCACACATTTCCCTCCTGTAATACTGGCTTAATTCCCTCTGATTCTATATTTTATCTTGGTTGCTTCGGCTCCTTCTGGGTGGCTTCCTAGTCTTTGCTGACCAAGATGCTTCTGAGTTGCCTTTCCAGGGGCTGCATTCCTTCTCACCTATATTTCAGATGATTTTCCCTTCTGCAGCTCTAACTCTGATCTGTCTCCTTCCGAATCTTGTTGATTTCCTCTCTATCCTCTTTTTCCAGTCCGTAGCCCACACTAATCTCCAGGCACCACCTCAATCTACCTGCCCAGCCATTGGCTGCACAGCAATTCTTTATTGCCTATCAAACCCGGCTGGGGGCGGAGTTTGGGAGCTGAATTAAATTAAGACAGCATTAGAACCAATCCCCTTTTTTCCCCCTTTGGTTTTTTGAGACAGGGTTTCTCTGTTTAGCCCTGGCTGTCCTGGAATTCATTCTGTAGAGCAGGCTGGCCTCGAACTCAGAAATCCACCTGCCTCTGCCTTGAAAGTTCTGGGATTAAAGGCGTGTGACACCATAGAACCAATCCCTAAGACTACACAGTACTGCAGTTCCAATCAGTCAGTCTCTCTCTGCAGACACAGCTTGTTTCCAGAAATTCTCATTCACAATAGGAGTGCCTCCAAAGTCACAATACAGCTTTGTCATGGGACATTGTCGGTGCAACAAAATCCAAGAGTATCAAATAAGATCTTTTGCTTGCCAAGTCTTCTACTCCATATTTCATCATGACATTCAACTATCGCACATCACTAAGAATAAAGTCATTTAAAAGCAGCTTAGTGATCATGACTGTGAAAGTGCAGATTTGATGTAGTACTGTAAACTGGCTACTCTATTAAAGGCAAGCAATATTAATCCTATTATTCAGAGGCTAAATGCTTCATATTTGTTGATTTTCACCCGTTTGTAAGAATTTTTTTTTCTTATTCCAGATGTCATGTTAACAGGCCATGTTAACATGTCATTTAAACTCTTACCAGCAGCTAGTCTCCCGCTGTGTCTGTAACACTACTTCCATGCACCAGGTCTCTCCATAACCACAGCAATGCTCAGCTCTGCTCTCTTTCTAATTCACCACTTGCAGTGCCCTGTCCCCCAGGAACCTCCACATATAAGCTCCACTGTCATTGTTCTCAGGTTTTGGGATTGCTAGCTTCTTCCCAGGTGTCAGAAGAGGCAACAGAGAATGGGAAGTAGAAAGATAGATATGTGTTTTCTCTAGTCTTTCACATTTTGACAGCAGAAAGGTTGTTACAGTGAGATTACAGGTCCAGTTCTAAACAAACAGGGATGCATACACCGGTCATCCAATAGTTGCAAATCAGGATGTGATTCTAGTTGTTGATACATGAGAGAAATAGCTATTAAGAAAACATTTAAGTGGCATCCTGGCACATATGAAACATGGCTTTTACTGCACTGTAATTTCTCCAAGCTGGTGCTGTTTCTAAATTCCTGCAAGTATTTCACAGCTCCTTTGAATTTATGGTTATTGAATATTTTTCCTCCCCTGGGATGAGATAAAATTTTGATGGAAAAAAAAACTGTTTCAGAGAAGTTTCTGTCAAAAAAAATTCTAAAAGTTCTATATAGGGACTCTCTATATGACAAGGCAAAATAATGTAAAGGTTCCTCATTATTGTATTCCTGCTGAGGTAATTTCAGATTTAACTAGAATTTGATGTCCTTGGTGGAGAATCTCACAGAAAATTACCCAATTCTCTCCTAGGAGCCCAGGTCAGAATGTCCTAGCTAACTTACATTACTTAGTCTGTTTGTGCAGAACCCTTTACAACAAACTGCTTATCTTTGTTTCTGTTTAACTGCTTGCTTCTGCAGAGCCTCACTGCAGCTGGCAAGTGACATGACAGGACCTGGGATTTGCCATCAAAAGCCCTGTGCTCTGGACACTCAGAGTCACACTTAGGATGTCCCACCTGGCTGGAATAAAGACTTTGAACTGGCTATGAACTGTGTCTGAGTGGTCATTTCTGCTGAGCTACCCATGGGATTCACTTACTTTATATTTGGGAATTTGAGAAATTCATGTAATTAACTTTAGTCATTTATGTCCTGATTTCCACTCAACCTCTTCTCTATCCTAACAGCTCCCTTCTCAACAAAGCTTCCGACTTCCATGTCTTCTTTGTGTGGAACACACAGAATTTAATTAGAATTACTTACCCAAGCATGGGTAGGAGGGCAGCCAGCAAGGACAAGTATTAGAGGCTACACTATTGAAAAAAAAATGACATGCTGGGCTCAGAGCCCTCATGACCCATTTACTTCCCCAGAGACTCACCTCTGAACACTTACTCTACTGGGGGTCAAGTAAGCAACACAGAGGTATGAGGATATTTTATATCCGAACTATAACTAAACCAGAAGTAATAGTTATCATTCTTGGTGTGTCCCAAACGTGAGCAACCAAAGAGGTATATGAGAAGAGTCCTTTCAACATGCTGAGCTCTAAGCCCTTGTAAGTTGATAGCATTAGCACACCAGAATATCATCATGTTCTGAGATATTTTCTACCCTACCATATGAAGAGAAGCAATAGAAAAATCTCCTCTCAAACTAAACTTTAATTATACTAGGAGACAAAGCAAAATCATGTACAGATATACATAAGTAACTCTGTTGTTGACAAGATGAGATGTAATAGTTTTAATTATGGGAAACTAGTAACATATTAAACTTTAATATCACTTGTACTTCCAAAGGAAATTCATTGTAATTTATTTTTAATTAATATGCCATTGTGTGCAAGTATTGCCCCAAAGAATGGTATACAATTTCTAGTTTAAAGTTAATTTAAAAATATTAGTATCTTAAGAACTCCAGTTTCCCATTGGATATGAAAGGCCAGGTATAATTAATTATAATCTCTTACCTATAGAGGTATAAATGCCATTTCAATCACCTGTTGATTATAATCAGTGTTTCTCTATCTACTTTCAATTAGAATTTCACACTAAGTAAATTTTTATTTCAATCAGAACAAGAATATGTAGTAAAAACTATGAACTGAAAATTTTACCCTCCCATTGGAATTAATAAGCTTGAAAAGTTTAGAAGGAATCTATGAAGAGTTATTATATATATATACATATATATATGTAATTATGTACATATATATATATATAATTTCAAAACATAAAGTTCAATCCAACAAATAAAAAACAGTAATAGTAGGGTTTTATTAATATTTATGTATTTTGTGTGTATATGTATGTGTGTGTGTGTGTATGAGTATGTGTCTATGTGCATGTGTACATATATATGCCATGGTCCATATGTAGAGATCAGAAGTCATCTTGGGGAATCAAATCTCTGAATCAGCTACATGGGTATGTGGTGGTTTGAATAGGTTTGTACCCCATTGACTCATACTTTTGAAATACTTAACCCACATGAAATGACACTATTAAAAAGTGTAACCTTGTTCGAATAGGTGTGGCCATTTTAGAGGAAGTGCATTACCGTGAGGGTGGACTTGGAGGTCTCCTATGCCAAAGCTCTGCCTGGTGTGGAATCAGACACTCCTCCTGGATGCTTGTAGAAGATAGGTTCCTTACTGCCTGTGGATCAAGATGGAGAACTCTCAGCTCCTTGTCCAGCACCATATCTGCCTGGATGATGTCATGCCTCTCACTATGAGGATAAGGAATCTATCCTCTGAAAATGTAAGCTAGCCCCAATTAAATGTTTTCCTTTATAGAAATTGCCTTGGTCATGGTATCTCTTCACAGCAATGAAACCCTAACTAAGACAGATCATTAGTCTTGATATCAATTGCCCTTACCCACTAAGCCATCTCACCAGCTTCTATAAGTTCTTAAGAACAAAATGCTTTAAGAGAAAATAAGGACACTTAATTGATTTGATTACTTTGTTCTTCAATATGACTGAATATCTCACAAAAGCAACTCAACAGTGGAGGGATCAATTTGGCTCATAGCATCATGGGATACAGTCTATCATGACTGGCAAGGCATGGTGGAAACACTTGAACTGAGGTAGCAGATATTTATTAATACTGCTTCTCACATTATATAGGATCGGGATGTAGATAGCAGAATCAGATAATAAACCTCTAAAACCTGCTTCTTTTCCTATGTCTTCCAACTAGACGCCATGCCCCTAAAGTTGTATAACTTTCTAGAACAGTGCCATTAGCTGAGGACTAAGTGCTCAAAAATCCCATCAAAGATCATTTATATTCAAACCATAAGTAAGACACCTGTGGTTCTGCATTCTGTAGGGTTTGGTGTCCCGTGTCCACTCTGCCACAGGCTCCAGTGGCTCTTGGGGGTGCACAATGAGGGAGTTTTGACTGCACTTACCCCATGCTGACACCAGGAAGGTGTCTAGCTATAGGAAGCCTAGGGGGTGGAAGAACACAGTCTGAGGTCCCCGAGAACTGCTGGAGCTGGCTTGGTGGTCCCTGGGCCTGCAGGGAGGCCAGGACCATCTGGTTCTCAGGCTCTTGGGCACCCAGGCACTGCTGGGAGCCACAAAGGAGCTGAGAACGTTGTGGTGACCCACAGGCTGGATTTAGCCTAGGGCCAAAGGGAAAAGTGGAGAAGAGCTCCAGCTGGGTCCCTCGAGGAGGAGTCCTTGGGTGGCACGGCTTGGTGGAGGCAGTGGCTGGGAGCACTGAGAGACCTTCTGTGGGAGATTAGATGGCTGGCTCTTTAGGAAAAGGCCTATTCCATTGCTCCCAATGGCAGATCCCAATGAAAAGAGGCAGTCCATGGTTTTACGATATTTATTGTCATGGCAGAAAGTAGATGAATAAAACCATACCCGTGTGGTTTTCTCAGGGTGGGCCTGAGGATAAATATGTTTTGCAGGGAGGAGTGTCTGAGAAAGAAGTTTATTGGCTAAGCCTTCAGGCCTTTAGTTACAGAGCTCCCAGGGACTATACCATCAATTAAGGAGTATACACTGTGGGACTCATGGCTCCAGCTGCATATGTGGCAGCTGTCGGTCATCAATGGAGGAGAGCCCCTTAGTCCTGTGAAGGACTGATGTCCCAGTGTAGGGGAATGCCAGGACCAGGAAGCAGGAGTGGATGGGTTGGTGAGCAGGGGAGCAGGGAAGGGATAGGGGATTTATGGAGGGAAAAGTAGGAAAGGGGATAACATTTGAAATGTAAATAAAGAAAATATCTAATTTAAAAAAGGAAAAAAAATAAAGTGTGCATCGTGCATGTACCTTTAAAACAATGGAGATCTGTCTTGAGGCTATGTGATCACAGGTCATGTTCTCTACCTGTGTAGGGGCTTGGGGCGTTGCCCTTATGTGACTGATGGCCACAAATCTATGGAGGGCTGCAGCCTCATGTCAGGAGCCTAGTGTCAGGGAGCGTGGCAAAACGCCTGCTGTTCCTCAGGGTCACTGGGGTTTCTAGCCTGTAATCTCCATTTCTGTAGCTCCCAGTGGTGCCTTGGTGGCCCAGGGTCCCCAAGCCAGCTCCTGCAGTCCCCAGACTGTGCTCCCCCAGCCCTGGAGTTGTTTCTCTGCAGCTTCCCATAGCCAGATACCTGCCCAGTGCAGGTGTAGGGTAAGCGCAGACATGGGGCACAAATCCTACAAAGTCCCGATTCTTCCTTAGTCTGTCCAGGCACTGCTGCACACCAGGCCAAAAAGAATGAAGCAGAGATAAAATGTGTGAGTCCCTGGGATCTATGAGTGCTGGGGTAGAAGAAGGCCTTCTCCTAGGTTTTCAGTGATATAGCCCTTCCTTGTGGGGTTGGGGGTGGGGTGGGGAATGAAACAGCTAATATGGAGGACAGTTGGTGAAGTAGCTCTCTTTGATGATATACTGTGAAATGGCGCCTCTCTTTATTCGTGGGTAACAAGGGCTATATAAGCCTTGGGAAGTGGGTAGGGGTTTTCAAGCAGAATATACATTATTGGCTGGGGCTGAAGTGCTGAGAAAACTTTATTTGTATGAAGAGGGAAATCTATTCCTTCTGGTTAGAGGAAAGGGTTTTAGGAAGCTACAATGACTCTGGTCACTACTCAAATCAAGTCTAAAGTTTTCTGATATTCTCAAGTGTTTGCCAGGAATCCTGTGTTACTGGAATAATGAGACAAGGTAGCTGACAGTCACCTCAGGATGAACTAAAGCTACTAATCATGAAACCTGTCACTTCTTATGAGAAAGTGAAGTTTGGGGAGGATGAACAGAGTTCATGTGCTCTTAGTGAATGAGGACCAAACCTGCCTGTCCGGTCAAATCAACAAATATCCTTTGATATTCTAGCAAAATTTAGAGAATATGTCAGTGAAATACGACATCAAGGAAAGAAAACTCTTATTTTATTTTCCAAGATCAGAAGAATCCTCATTTGGAAGTAGCAAAAAATGAAGGACTTCACAAGTTCAAGCAGAAAATGATCTAAATTGAACTTTGTCTGCCACCATTAGAGTTGATGCTTGCTTCAGAAAGGCAAATCGTACATCTATCGTTACTGGAAACTGATGTTGACTTTGAACACTTCATGAACTCCTCAGTAGATCTATATGTTGAAGTTAACACAGTTTCAAAGAAGTCTGACATCATTAACTAAACCCAATGTTTGTTCAAGAGATCAACGATTTTCACCAATCACATTAGTAATTCCATTTGCTGAGTAAAATATGATGTGAAATTCACAGTTCAAGGATCATGACCTTGTTGTTTCAGCTCATCACTCTTGTGACTTATTTAAAAACAAGTTGATATAGCCTCAGAAGTTTTAATAGACTTTGGAGCACTTGTCTTTATAGTCTCAACATTAATTGCAATGCCAGTTTTGCATAAATTCACCAAAGGCCCAAGCTTTTCCAATATGGTTAGTATTTTAATGAATACTATATAAAGTAAATCACTCATTTACATAGGGCTAATTCCATTAAAGTGCTCTAGTTCTCTGCCAGAAAATATTTCAAGAGTTGAGAAAATGGCATTAAAAAGACCAGATAAGAAAAACTCAGCTCTCTCTGAAAATATTATTTGATCATCTAAGCTTTCTTTTTTTTCAGCTTTCAGACAAAATCCCAGCCATCTAAATGTACATTTCTACACACAGGCATGAAATCTAATCATGTTACATTGTAATTGAACAAGCATGTGCATCCTGTGGCATTAATATAGTTTCAGACACTATGACCTTAAAAACATGACTTAAAGCAACTACCCTTGTAAGTGCTTATGATTTGAATTTTTTTTCCATGTGGAAATTTTGACATGCTCTACTGCTCTTGGTAATTCTTGCAGTCTATCTGGCATGTTTTAGTTTGCATTATTCAGATGTTACTGAAGGGGTAAAACATTAAGGTAGACAAGTTTCCTGATGACAAAATCCTGGTGTGGGTAAATTATATATGAAATAAAGCTATCTATGCCGTTTGGATTACATAGTCCCTTTAGTTATAGAAAATATATAGCTTCTATGAATAAGTCTTCCACTAGATTTTCTAAGGATACAGTGCAAAAAAGAGCCCACAATAAGTGATTCACCTCAATGGTGGTCATAGGAAGAAAATGTTCTTAATGAAAAACTATGTAAGCCAGGTATACCCAAGGCTGCTCAACTTAATGTCATTTGGGATTCTAGAAAGCACATGCTGTGGTTTGACTGTATCTCATCAGAAATCTGGACATTGAATTTAAGGGCTAATGAGGTAGTATTGAAAAGCACCTTGTTTCCAGGATGTCAAGGTCAAGAATGTTACAGCCTCGTAAGTGATACCAACATTCTCACAGAAGAGAGGCTCTGTGCAGGACTGTGTTTCTTCCTCTGCCACCATCTGTCAAGTGAAGACACCTAGATAGTGCCAGAGGCATCCCTGCTTACAGCTCTGTAGGTGGCTACAGCTTGGAGTGCACAGTCAACGTGAACATGAAAGGATATGTGCAAGTGAGCATCCAAAGGAGCTGTGCCCCGTCAGAACTGCACAGCACACAACCGCCAGAAGCAGAGTGTGTGTAGTGATTGTGCCCCTTCAGAACTGCACAGCACACAACCGCCAGAAGCAGAGTGTGTGTAGTGATTGTGCCCCTTCAGAACTGCGCAGCACACAACCGCCAGAAGCAGAGTGTGTGTAGTGATTGCACTAGGAAGACAAGTGAGAGAGGACTTAGTGAGCATTTGTCCCTCCCCAGATGTGACACCTTGATCTTGGACTTCTCATCCTCCATAATGAGAGGCATAAACATCTATTCTTTAATACTACCAATACTACTCAGGTATTTTGTTGTAGCAAGACCATTAGAATAAGGCATTATGCCTTGGGATGGTCTTTAATAAATGATGAAGAAACTACAGCTTCCTTTATTTGAAAGATATTTCCATAATTAAACTTCTGATGCTTAGAGTTTATGCAGAAAGGATTAGCACACATCCCAGCTCCTAGGCATTCATGTCCCACAATAAATCCATATTCTCCTATGTGTCTTTCTGGTACAGAAATAGTTCCCATTGTACTTTAGTAGCTGCATGCTGGAGTTCTGGCATTCTAACATATCTTTAGTATCTCCATTCAATATTTCCTTTCATTCTCAAAAGTTACTCACACTAAATCACAGTTCTCTTTGGTGCTTTATGAAAGAAACATATTTGGGCACTTGAGAAAGATAAATGTCTATGATATTGTGGGATGTGCTTGTTTACACATGCCATTATCTCCCAGCATTCTCTTGTTCTCCTTCAGGGCTCTACTCTGGCCTTTCCAAGGCTGGCCAAATATCTGCTGTGGCCTATCTCATGTTGTTGGCAGTATGGAAAGAACATCCCCAGACTTCTTCATTGTGTGGTAAATCCTGTGCCATGTTAGTGTGAGTGTGCCCCATCTCTCTGACAGCTCTTGAATCGCATCCTCATCTGAATTTCATCTCCCAATCTGAATCCAGCTTGGCATTTCTGACCCTGATTTTTTTTAATTAATTAATTAATTAATTAATTAATTTATTTATTATATACAAGTATACTGTAGCTGTTTTTTTCAGACACACCAGAAGAGGGCATCAAATCCCATTACAAATGATCGTGAGCCACCATGTGGTTGCTGGGATTTGAACTCAGAACCTCTGGAAGAACAGTCAGTGCTCTTAACCGCTGAGCCATCTCTTCAGCCCCTTAAAATTCTTTTTTTTAAACTTTTATTGCATTATGATGAGAAAAGTTACATGATTTCAACTTATCTGAATTTGTTAACATTTAAAAACATATTTTAAGCAAATAGAATTGTATCACATTCTTGTTTCCATTTTGTACCCCAACTCCTCACAGAGACCCCCCTTCAATACCTACAATATCTTTTTTGTCATATTCTTTAAAATTTATAAAATATTATAACAATAGAAATGAGTATTATAAAAGCTGTTTGATATAAAACAACAATCAATTTAATAGTCTTGTGTAGATGCTTGTCTATGGAAATACTGAAAATACATGTTTTTCTCAATGTAAATTTTAAATAACTCCAAACATATTAACTGTATATTTCAAAATAATACATCACTACTAGTATTTTCTTAAATGAACATAAATAGATAGTCTTTTTGTTTGTTAGTTTTGTATTTAGTAGAATTTAAAATCTTGGCTCGTACTGTGGTACAAGCTCAAAATAAGAACAATTTTTAGACATTGGATTTCATTGTAATAAGGTTGTACTTCAATGACCCTAACATCACCAAAGGATTTTACCTTCATCCTAGCTAAGCTGAGAGTTGACAGTTCTGCTGTGCCAAGGAATGAATTGTAGGCACGATTTTTGCATACAGACTTCCTGCTATGGTCAAAGCAATTTGACTTGAGTAAGTGACTTTATTCTCAGCCCACAGAGAACAGGTTATATCCATTTAAGAAATGATATGTGTATTAAGATGTTCTATCCATAAAGTCATTTACCAACTGTTTCAATGAACAATGGTTCTGCTAAGAGGGTGGCACAGACATTAGGTGAGGGTAAGAATCTGGTTCATTGGCTGTGATAATTTGGAAAAGCATTCATCTCAGAGAAAGAGTAACTTATAAAGTCTTCTTCAAACTTGATACAAGAGTTACTAACATCCAGCAAAATATTCAGTCTTACTCTTTGTTCTCTTACTCTTTGTTCCCAATTTAAGTGTCTATGTTTCTTTTGGGTATATAAATACTTTTGAAATATATAAGCTGTTCTGAAAACCATAGTATA
>NW_022196913.1:15933384-15933688 GCF_008632895.1 Mastomys coucha | reverse complement strand
AAACAAGCTGAAAGTGTATATGGATTGTACAATATTGGACCTATTTCTCCAATTACCAAGTTAGAGAGTCCATTGGATGACAATCAACAATTTCTAATTCCTCATATTTTTGGATTTCAATCAATTAGGATATGTTGGTAATATTAATTTTCATATTAAGATATTAATAAAAGGTAATTGTTACTTCCTGGTTTTTTTGTTGTTGTTGTAAGAGGTGGAATTAGGTTTGTGTGGACTTGTTGAAAGATTCCTTTCTTGCTTCTTCTAGGGTGTAGTTTTGCTCCTTATGTTGATGTTTTCCATC
>NW_022196913.1:15923022-15933098 GCF_008632895.1 Mastomys coucha | reverse complement strand
ATACCTATTATCCTTAGGTTTGGTCTTCTCATTCCATCCTGGATTTCCTGGATGTTCTGGGTTAGGAGGTTTTTGTTTTTTGCATATTCTTTGACTGTTATGTCAATATTGTCTATGGTGTCTTCTGCTCCTGCGATTCTCTCTTCTTCTGATTCTCTCTTGTGTGATAGTGTTTATGATTCCTGATTTCTTTCTTTCTTTTTTTTTTTGTGGTTTTTCGAGACAGGGTTTCTCTGTGTAGCCCTGGCTGTCCTGAAACTCACTCTGTAGACCAGGCTGGCCTTGAACTCAGAAATCCACCTGCCTCTGCCTCCCAAGTGCTGGGATTAAAGGCGTGCGCCACCACCGCCCAGCTGACTCCTGATTTCTTTCTTGGCTTTTCTATCTCCACAGTTATCTCTCTTTCTGATTTCTTTATTGTTTCTATTTCCATTTTTAGATTCTGGCTGGTTTTGCTCATTTCCTTCACCTGTTTGATTGTGTTTTCCTGTAGTTCTTTAAAGAATTTTTGTGTTTCCTCTTGAAGGGCTTCTAACTGTTTACCTGTGTTCTCTTCTATTTTTTTGAGACTGTTATGTCTTTCTTAAAGTCCTGTATTATCATCATGAGAAGTAATTTTATATCTGAATCTTGTTTTTCCAGTGCAATGGTGTGTCCAGAACTTGCCAAGGTGGGAGAATTGGGTTCTGATGATGCCAAGTAACCTTGGTTTGTGTTGTTTATTTTCTTATGCTTACCTTCTGCCATTTGGTTATCTCTAGTGCTACCTGCCCTTGCTAAATCTGACTGGAGCCTGTCCTTCCTGTGATCCTGGTTGTGTCAGAACTCCTCAGACTCAAGCTGCTCTGTGATCCTGTGACTCTGGAATCCTGTGATCCTGGCCTTGTTAGAGCACCTGCGAGTAGAGCTTCCTCTGGGTGTTGTGGGACTCGCTGTGGAGTTTGAGCCCAAGGTCTTCCTTCTCAGGGCACCTGCTGACCCAGACCTGGCCTTGATGTTTTATGTCAACTGGAGCTTGCAGTTATTTGGGTGAATGCAGTTTTTTACTGGGTGTACTTCCTATTTGGATGAGGTAGAAAAATGACCTTGGTTATCACTCTAAATGAAGATGGTGCTGCCTACTGAAGAGCATGTGTCTAAGATGAAACTGTATCATCCAAGTGAGTGTGGCTGTGTGTCTGCACACAAAGGATAAGTATACCTAGTTTTTCCATCCCAAAAATATGCTGCACAACACACCAGCAATTTCCAAAGTTCAAATGTTAAAGGTATATAATTCAAACCCCATTATTTCTGATTAAAAACCCCTTGTTTTGAGAAGAAGAGTCTTAATATATTGTTTTGGTGGGTAATGGAGAACAGTGGTAGTAGACTATTGTTTCTGGTGCCTCTGAGGCCTCTATGATATTCAAATGCTTGTATTCACATCATTCAAATCCCTTTTTTTCTGATATAAATGAGTGCTGATTTTTGTAGATGCCTTTGAGTCTATCTCATGATGCATATTCACAAGTTATCATCTACCACCAGAGAAGGGAGCTCAGCTTTACAGAGAAACTTCAGCATTTATGGGCATTTATCTAATGCTTTCCATAAAAGCTCTTTATACTGGAGAACAACATTTTGGAACTGAGAGAACTCACCTACTATTATTTAATTTTTACATAAAGTAGAGACAAAACATATCAAGTGACCTTTGCATTCTCTTCAAGGAGATTCAGTTGTCTGTAAAACCCTAAGATTAAGAAAGATACACAACAGCTGAGCAATATTCCATTGTACAAATGTTACCACATTTTTTCCAATCCACTGTTGAAGAATAGAGCAGCAAGGAGCATGGGCGAGT
This sequence comes from Mastomys coucha, assembly GCF_008632895.1. NCBI lineage: Eukaryota > Metazoa > Chordata > Mammalia > Rodentia > Muridae > Mastomys > Mastomys coucha. The sequence continues at coordinate 15,931,252 of NW_022196913.1, read as the reverse complement.
AAGGCTCTCTGCAGTAGGCTAAAGCAGCTTTTAGATGTATTACCAAGAGTGTTAAAGCTGGATCTTGAGGTAGATCAATTCCCATATTTCTGATGAACCAACACATAGATCCATAGTAGCTGTACAAGTTTGCACTCTCACCAACAATGGAGGAATGTTCTTCTGGTTATATATCCTCTATAGAATGAGCAGTCTTTTGTTTTATAGATTTTGGCCATCATGATTGGTATAAAATAAAAATCTCAAAGTACTTTGGATTTGCTTTTCCCTGATGGCTAAAGATGTTGAACATTTCTTGAAATGCTTCCATAGTCACTTGGGTTTCCTATTTTGAGAATCCCTGTTTAGATCTGTACTCAATTTTTTAAATTGGGTTATTTGGGGTTTTTTGGTGTTCAGCTTTTTGAGTTCACTATATATATTTGGCTATCAGTCCTCTATTGGATGTGTAGCTGATAAACCTCTTTCCTTACTCTGTAGTCTTCCTCTTTGTTCAAATGATGTAGTCATTTGCCATAGTAAAGTTTTTCAGTTTCAATGCTGGTTCAATAGTGGTGCAAATCATGTGGGAATAACCCATGAACATGTGATCTGAATTAAGACATTCTCCATGAAATGCAGCCCATACCCAATGGTGTTTTAGTGGCTAAGATCTTAACACTAGATAGGCCAGTGACCTAGCAGAAAACACAATACTACTGTTCTGCTAGAGAGAAATACCAATAAAAAGACTCTTTATATTATTATCCTGAACTCATAGATTTGTGCCTTGCTCAGCCATCTCTGAGAAGCTTCCTAGCTTTATCAAATCCTAGATCCTAGGTTCTGATGATGATGTCAAAATACACATGAATGATTTATAACCTCACTGGTTTTGTTGACACTCATTATTTCAAATATAATTAAATTGTAATTTTATCTTTCAATACTTTCTGAGAATTACCTAAATTAAATGAAATAAACATGGAAACAATATTAGCCAAGTCATTTAAAACATGATTTAATTTTAAAAAACAAATATATCTTTGCACTGGTAAATTAATATAAATTAAAATTAATCATTACTTAATAGAATTTCTTTTGAATTGTCATGTATTATTTTTATGTCTATCTATCTGTCTGCCTGTCTGTAGATATTCATGAAATTAATGTATATGTGTATGTACTTTTTTGTTTGTTTTTGGTTTTTCAAGACAGCGTTTCTCTGTGTAGCCCTGGCTGTCCTGGAACTCACTCTGTAGTCCAGGCTAAGACCTCGAACTAAGAAATCTGCCTGCCTCTGCCTCCCAAGTGCTGGAATTAAAGGCATGGGCTACCCCTGCCTGGTATATGTACTTATATATCTTTGAATAGAGGCAAATTGAACACACTGTCCTAAACGTTACATTTTTATCATCTACTAGAATATTATGAGTGCTCTTCAATGTCAGTATGTGTAGATTTACATTATTCATCAAAATGACAGCTATTTTTTCTAAGTTTTTTTGTGGGAAATAACAAAAACCACCATAGCCTCAATATTTCTGTAGCTTAAAGCATTTTTTTTTATAGTCACAAAAAATCCAGTTACCATGAATCACATGTTCCTGAATTGATTTAGAAGCCTGAATGTCCCATTTGTGCCTTTGCCATTCTGATAAAGGGTTACACTTTGGACCTTTTCCAAGTAGCCAAAAGACTGGGCCACAGGAGAGATGAGATGGAGCATGCGCTAATTCAAATCTGATGTCCATCACCAGCTCTGCCTCTCTTCACTTACCATATCTAACTGCATATGTGAGCAAACAAAGAGCAGGCACAGCCAGTCCTTCCCCAGCTAGCTTCTGCCATGTAGACTATAAGTCTGCTTATATGTATCCATTAATTTCTTTCATGTATGCTTTTCAGTTTTATTATATGATGCATATTGCTGCAATGAACACACAAAACCAAGTGCCCCTGAAAACATACTCATTGTTTAGTTTACCATTGATGGTTCTTGAATTGGTGGAACTGATGTAAATATTGAGAGGGCATGATGGTCAATCTGTAATCCCGGGTTGTGGGAGATAAAAACAGGAGATCTAGGAAGCATACTCGTTAACTAGACTAGCCAAGTCTGGGGTCTTGACCTTAAGAGAATGATGTCCCTGGCTAAATAAGGGGGAACTGTGGAGGAAGTCATCTGAGGTCAACCTCTGGCCTCCGTTCTCTCTCACATACACTTACATACAGACTCATAAGCACACACATACACAGAAACACACATGTGTGCACACAAACACACACACACTCCTTCGAGAATGTCTTATATTTGTCTCTATGCAAAAAACAAATTGCTTTGGTTCTAGAGTTCTATTTATTTTCCATTATTTGTTTTCAAATATTCTTTTTATAACCTTAAATGTTACTATGATAGTTACAAAAAGTAAATGTTGGGAAAATTTGGAAAATTTATATGGTACAAGAAGGAAACCTTTTCCTATTGTTGCTTTTATAGTCTCTTTCTATAAGTAAATACTTGAAGATAACATTTCTGCCCCATGTTAAATTGCCTGTAGAGTGTGATGGAGAATGTGTTTAACACTTCATCTTAACTGCATTTCTCTCTTCTTTACTTTACTTTTTCATTCAATAATCAGACAGTGCTAACTCATAGCACTTACTCAGGATTTTATACATACTTATCAATCTGCTTTATGCAAGTATGTGATATGATTGTAATGGTGATTTGATTTCTAACATGCAAAAGCTACTGACAGAATATGGTATGTTTATGTTCAGTATTAGGCACTTATTTATAACACAAGTTGTTATACATGATCATCCCACTTACTATAAGAAAAAGCATCTAGTTATTTCAAAACCAAGCATCCTTTCTTCATATGCCTCTTTATTTTTATTTTTCCAGAATATTTTACTTTTAATACATATTGCAATATTTTATACATGAAGAATCTTAGATATTGAAAGAATTTAGAATTTTACATTATTTTATGATTTTATATTTTTATATATTTTTAATTTAATTATCTTTAATATTTTATTATATTTAATTATTATATATGAGAGAGAAGAGAGAGATAGAAATAGAGAAAGACAGAGAGAAAAGAGACAAAGAGACAGAGACAAAGACAGAGAGACAGAGACACAGACAGAGACAGAGAAATGTAGACATAGACAGAGAGACAGAGAGACTGACTCATGTCATAGTACCTCTATGGAAGTCGGACACAATTTGCAGGACTCATCTCTCTCTCTTTTTTTTTTTTTGTTATTAGATATTTTCTTTATTTATATGTCATATGTAATCTCCTTTCCCAGTTTCCCCTCTGAAAAAAAAAGAAAAAAATAAAATAAAATAAAAAAACAAAAACAAAAACAAAACAAAATCCGTGTTCCCTCCCCCTCCCCCTGCTCACCAAAGCACCCTCTCCCACTTCCTGGCCCTGGCATTCCCCTGCCCTGGAGCACAGAACATTTACAAGGCCAAGGGCCTCTTCTTCCTTAGAGCTCCCAGGGACTAAACCAGCAACTAAAGAGTACACATGTTGGGACTAATGTCTTGGCTCTTTTTTCCACAATGTGGGTCCCTAGGATTGAACTCAGGTTGTCAGTCTCAGGAGCAGGTACCCACTGAGTATCTTTCAAGCCCTGGATTTTGTATTCTAATTATGGGTGAATAACAGTGTGAATCTCAGAGATGGATTTGTGTTTTTAGATGGTAAGACGGAAGGTTTAGACAGGATAAATTCACAGTCCTTTGTTCATTCTCATTTAAGAGGAGAGTACAAGGACGATATGGAATTTTAAGAGTTCAGCTCGATAACATCAGTTTCTCTGGCTGCTGCCTCTTGTGAAGTAGGAGGAAGTGCTTCCACAGTGGTACCCAGAGTAGCTTGATGAGACCCCAGGAACATCTGAGAGCTGACCGAGGAGAATCCTGTTACCTTGATCCAAGCATGAAAGGATTAGTCTTCTAATCTAGTCTCTAAGAAGGAGCAAGCAATGAGACTGGCATATTGAAAAAACCCGGAGAAGACGAAAAGGATGGGCTTTGCATAAATAGTGTGATGTGCAGAAACAGGGAATAGATGAATCCAAAGCACCGGCTCCAGCTCTGCCTGGAGATCCCTGGGGGTACGATGGATCCAATGATGAAGATAATAGGGACCAAGATGCATGATTAGGAGTGAAAACCAAAATATTCTATTTGGGCATTATAAATAGGTGGTTTCTGTCACCTAATCAATTGGAAAAGCAGAGGACTTAGTTGGATTAAGAGCTTAGAGCTCAGCTACGTGGAGGAGGTTAAAAGTGTGGGTGTCACTTGCAAGTTGATGGTGCTGCAGTGCCTGAGGATAATGGTGTAGTTTGAAGACTGAACATGGAGAAAGAGCCTAGAGTGTTCCCAGGAAAGACATCACAGTGTGAGAAAGTGCAGGAGGAGTAGAAGTGGAAGGAGGAAAATGTCTAGTAAGGGTCAAACTTCAGGAAAGAAGCTCTGATGGAAACCAAGAGGAGGGAATAGTTAAAGACAATGCGATACGATAAGACAAGACACCGACTAGAATATTTATAGAATTTAAAATCTCATTATGTTTAGTATAAAGAAACTTTGAAATTTCCATAGAACTTAAAAGATAAAGAGATCATTGGGAATAGGCATTAAAACCTTAATAAGGAACTATTGTGGATAAACAATAATATGAAGGAGATCACGTGACAGGATGTACCTACCGGATACACATGAGTTAACTATCCCATTACAGAAGACAGTTGTTCCAATGTCTGCAACATCCTCAAATCAAGTGTGCTAGTAATTTCACTCCCTCACTCTGTGAATATGATGGGTTCTTGCCCTGAAGTTAGCAAGCTTATAATTTATAACTGAAAACATAGCATGGATAAATCAAAGATGTGCCAAAATAGGATGTATAAGACTTACTTTGATTGGGGCATGGGGTTTTTAAAGAGCAGCCATGGAGGGCAAGGAGAACAGCAAACATTAATCTGATTAAGTGTCGATATGGTTCCACAGGGATGAAGAAGAAAAACATGAAAGGTGTAACAATATATTATACAGTACATGTGGCAGACCTGTAAAGAAAGTCAAGGAGGTAACCAATATAAAATGTAAAGAACTGGTGAGGAGGAAGACAGACAGTAAGAGTTCCATGGAATGGTATACATGTGGTAGAATACAGGAAGATACCACACTAGGATACCTAAAATACTATCTTATTAAAGCTGTTTTTAAATATTTTTTTGTTTTATTTACAGTTCACGAATGGAGGAATACCCTACTTATCAAACACAATGGTTATTTGTGTTGAGAGAAAATTTTCTGAGTTAAAAGACTGTTTGTGTATAAGGATGTTATAAGAAATGCAAAATAGAAAAAAATAAAACTCTTCTTGGAAGCAACATAAGATACTTACTGTATAGACTCACAGAATATAGCTTGTGTGTATGGTTTCATGAGCAACACATTGACTGACTCTTATGAGAGCCTGGCCCTGAGGCAGGGGGATCACGGCTAAGCAGACACTGCTGATGACGACCTGGAAAGTTCTACCCAATCCTGAACTTTAAAAAAAAATGCTAATTTTAGGTATTGTCTTAAACCAAACTACATGACTGAGTGAAAATGTGACATTTCAGTGCTTTCTGATTTGCATGAGGACTTGTGTTTGAATCACCTTCATACACAGAAAATGCAGAGTCTGCACTCTCCTATTTACTGCATCTCTGTCAAACATGAAATGACTGAAAACTCAGTGGTAGAGCTGTTGTCTCAAATGCATAAAAAGGTAGTGTTTTCCATTCCCAAAGTCCTATTATGGGATATTTACAATTTACTCTTTAGACAACACTGGGAATTTTGGTCATTTTAATTGGTATGTAGTTGTAGAGTTACACACACACATACACACACACACACAAACTGGTTGTGGAATCAATCATTCACACAAATAGAAAATGGCATAACAAATAGAAACACAAATGTATTTATAGTTGTTGCCAAAATTGGGGTGAAAAGAAGTTTTTAATACGTCTCTGCTAGGCTGCAAATGTTATGGGGAGGAATAAGAGAGACTGGGACATAGGCTCCTTGAAATTGTGTTTCCTGGCTCTTTCTTACAAGTGGCTCATTTCATTCAAACCATCATGTTCACGGAGGAATCCTAACTCCTACCTCTGTCCTATCACACTATCTCATTTTTGTTTAATTCATACTCACTAAATATTTTATGATATATTTAGCTATCTTTGAATTCCAAAATAGATTTATATCTATTTGGACAACTGAAGAAACAGGAGATGGGATCAAGAGAAGGTAGTTCATGAGGTATCCGTGAGGATAACCCACTGGAGCAGAGCCTGCATTTAAAGGGCAATTGGACAATGAGGGTGGATAAGGTGGACAACCAGTGCAATTTCTACACTTTCCTTGAATATCTGAGGCACCCAATAGACTGACTTTCTTCTTCTTCTTCCTCTTCTTCTTCTTCTTCTTCTTCTTCTTCTTCTTCTTCTTCTTCTTCTTCTTCTTCTTTTTTGCATATAAACAAGGTTGAGGAAAGTCTATGTTGCCCACAGAGGAATATGACCCAAGCAAAGATGGCTGCCTAAAACTTGCAGGTATTAGGATGACATTCCCAATGGCTACTATTCATCTTCCGGGAGACACACATGGAGGGCGATAAGAAAATATGACCTAGTTGTTGGCTCAATGCTGAAATTTAAAAGTTTGGCTTTGTGAAATGTGCTAGAATTTGATATTTTGGATGAAATAAAGGGTGATTATAATAATTGGGTTAAAAACTCCTGGTTGTGTTTTTATAGAATTCTGAAGGCCATCCTAGAATGGAATAAATAAGGCCTTTCTGCAGAATAATCCTTGTTCTTTGTTTGAAGAAATGTGGATACACTAGCAGAAAAGAGATTATGTGGAATCTGTGCCTGCATACACAAGTTGGCTGCCACTTATGATGTGAAGTTCTTCAGGAATGAAGTCCTTGAGAGATGAGGGAACACATGGTGTGAGGAAGGGTCCTTGTTTTATTTGTGGTGTTTTTAAATTGGTTATTTTAATTATTTACATTTCAAATGCTGTCTCTCTTCCCAGTTTCCTATCTGAGACCCCCCATATCCCATCTCCTGTTTCCCTTGCTTCTATGAGGGTGCTCCCCCACCTGCCTACTCCATCCTCACTGCCCTAGCATCAGACTACAATGGGGCATCTAGCCACCACAGGACCAAGAGCCTCCCCTCCCATTGATGCAAGAGAAGGCCATCCTTGGCTGCATATGCAGCTGGAATCATGGGTCCCTCCATGTATACTCTTTTGTTGGTGGTTTAATCCCTGGGAGCTTTGGAGGAGACTGGTTCTTGTCTAAAGGAAATGCAGGGACAAAGAGTGGAGCAGCGACTGCTCCAATAGGAATCCATCCCATCTGCAGACACCAAACCCAGACACTATTGCTCATGCCAAGAAGCACTTGCTGACAAGAGCTTGGTATAGCTGTCCAATGAGAGGCTCTACCAGTGCTTGACCAACACAAATGCAAATGCTCACAACCAGCCAACAGACTGAGCAGGGTATCCCAATGGAGGGGTTAGGGGAAGGACTGAAGGAGCTGAAGGGGTTTGTAACCCCATAAGAAGGTCCTTGCTTTTTCTTTGCATCACCATTAGAATTTTTTAAATTTGTCTCACAGTGTGGACAGAGAGAAAACTCTACTTCCTGCTCTCTTCATGAACCCCTCCCTTCTGACATCATACCACTGACAGGATGCATACAGCAGTGCCAGTCACATAGTAACCTGTTGTCCATGCATTTTTCTAAGTTCAAATTTATTTTGAAGTTATTGTTTTTGTTATCTAATCTAGTACAATTTATTTTACAATGTATATCCATTATAAACCAGGATGAATATTTTTCTATAGACTGCTAGGTTTTATGTTTGAAACAGAGAACAGTTGTTCAAAAGCAAAACAAAAAAAGTAATGAAGTCAAGGGCTGAAGAGATGGCTCAGAAATTGGGAGCAAATATTGTCCCTTCAAGGGACTTGATTCCCAAAACCCAGCTTGGACTTCCAACTCCAGGGGGATCCATCTGCTGTCCTCTTCTGGTCTCTACCCTTACTGCACAAATGTGTACCCAGACAAAGCAACAACTTGTCGCGACCACCCTCGACCAGCAAGAATGACGCAACACACTCTCGGGCTCTTCTCCTGCAGTTT
>NW_022196913.1:15920013-15920180 GCF_008632895.1 Mastomys coucha | reverse complement strand
GTCAAGATATTGTCCTGGACTTAGACAAGCGCGAGCCAAACCACTCCAGTCACTTGGCGTCATGCAATATCTGCCTAATGCCTCTACTTGAGCCACTGTGAAGGAGGCAGTGATGCCATACGTACGAACCGACTCCGCGAGGGATTTGATTACTTTAAAGTCAAGCG
>NW_022196913.1:15917124-15920003 GCF_008632895.1 Mastomys coucha | reverse complement strand
TGAGGTGTGGTGCTTCGTAGCTCTCCACAACAACTAAAAAATTAAAAACCAAATAAGAAAACTTTCAGCAAAGAATGGTAAGTGGATCTAGGAGCGATCGGCTGTAAAGTTATAATCAGAAGCAACCTTTTCATTTTCAAAAAGTTCTTGCAACCTCAGCTATTGAATGATAGCTTAATTCTGAACCTTGTTTCTCCCCATACCACTACCTCTTCCAAGGATGGAGCAAGAATCATTTATAGAGCAGTCAGCTGCAGCAGAGGCAGAAGAGCTGATTGCTCTCAATTGAAAAGTATCTTTATTGTGAGAAAAGTGAGACTCAGGATCTACACTGCCAGCTGATGATCATCACGGGAGAAGGGATTTAAAAATCAAGTCAGTGCCACTCCAGAAGCATTTGAATGTCACTCCAGGGCTCTTGAATGTCATGTCCTTATAACCTAGAAACTAATCAACAAAACCTCTATGTGTCCCACCATTAAATGGAACTATAGACTTACTTGTTTACAAATAAATTATTTCAGGCCCATCCTATTCATATCAACTCTCACTTCCTAACCCCCTAATAATTTCTGGGAATCTCTTTTAGATCTATGAAAGTGAAGTAAAAAAAGGAGAGTTTAGGATGAGACGGAAGCAGGTTATTTTTCTTCTCTTGGCATATAGGTCAATGGTATACAGGACATTTCCTTTCCCTGTAACCTCGTGTAGCACTGTGAGAAGGGAACATTTATAACTCAAGGGATTCCACAGATTCTGTGATAGCTAGCTTTAAGAGCCTGTCTCAATTCTGTCTATAAATTAGGCATTCCAGAGACTTTCAGCACAAAAGTTGCTATGAACCCATTTGTTTCAACTGAAAGCCATCAACATGCTAAGTAGAAACCATTCTTTATCCAAGAAACTTTAAGTCATTTTTGGAAAAAAAATAAACACATTTACTCTCCTACATTTTTATTAGAAAAGTTTGTCTTTGTGAAAAAAATAGGCATTTAAAATATTGTAGGATATGAGATATTTATATTTTAGAAATCCTTCTATACTTTGAGATTTGACAGATAAGTATTTATAATTCCTATAGTTTATTGAAAGCTGTACACACAAAGTAATAACTCAAAATGCAATGATGTTAGATACTAAGAAATGAGGGGGAGAGAGCACACTTTAAATATAATTAATTTTCATCTTCTTCTAGTCAATTTGACCTTTTCTGAAACAGCATAAACCCTTTAGAAAGAAAATATTGTAACCTTTCTAAAGTCATATGGATGTTCAGTTATGATGTTTCAACCTGGTTTTTTTCTTCTGTTGTTTTGATCCCACTGTGTTTGTTTTATTTTGTGAAGAGAAGTGTCAAAGACTGTCCACACTGGTTAGGAGGCCTGCCAAAATCTAAGACGACTTTCAAAAAATAGTTCACAGACAGCCTGCAATTATAAAGTATACCAGCAGCAGCTGGAGTCTTGCAGTCCTTCCCTGCCTTTCAGCCTCTGATCTTGTGCATGATACAGGTAACTAGTCAAATTTCAGACTTGGCATCAGGAATCCTTCTAGACTCTCCTGTGCATCCTTTGGTTCAGACCCTTCAGTTGATCATCAAAGGCCTCCTTATATCTGCTCCCTCTTCCATATTGGTTTCCGTCTTAGTTAGGGTTTTACTGCTGTGAAAAGACACCATGACCAAGGCAACTCTTATAAGGACAGTATTTAATTGGGGCTGGCTTACAGGTTCAGAGGTTCAGTCCACTGTCATTAAGGTGGGAGAGCATGGCAGCATCCAGGTAGGCCTGGTGCAGGAGGAGCTGAGAGTCCTACCTCTTCATCTGAAGGCTGCTAGCAAAATACTGACTTCTAGGCTAGGACAAGGATATCGAAGCCTACATCCAGTGACACATCTACTCCAACAAGGCCACACCTTCTAATAGTGCCACTACCTAGGAGGAGCATACACAAACCATCACAATTTCATTTCCTTCTCTACCTTTCTACATTTCCTCCCCCTTCCCTTTCTCTTCTTCTCAACCCTCTTCATTTCTGCCTCAGTCTTCCTTGCTTCTAATGTTCTGTTCTTCCTTCCACAGCACAGATTGGCTTTGAACTTCCCATTTTCTCTTTGCTTGTCTCTCAAGTGCTGGGATTATAAGTTTCATGTATTCCAAATAATAATGACCTCAATAAGAAAATGTTTATTTTCAAAGCATATTTTTCTATTCATCTGGACCATTAATACTTTAAAATGTCCTAAGCATAAAACAGCTTTGGTTACCAAGCCAGGCATCAAGCTAGGATGAAGAAAGGACTGCTGATTGCTCTGTTCCTGACTGATATAAGAACAACACCAACAATAAGGGGCCTCTTTACCCACTGCTGGGAGGTGGTAGTTGACTCATTAATGTTTATCTTTATTACGTTTTCAACATGTATATATTATGTATGCTATGGTCAGCAATTTTCTTTTTGTTACCAGGATATTTTTGTCTTTATTAAGAAACGAAACAGGAAATAAATCAAAGTGATAAACTTACTAAATAATAGCCTATAAGAAGAACTTTCTTGTCTTAAAAAAAGCGTGTTTACCAGGCCATTAAAGGTAGCATTATCTTTTTCTAATTTTGTGTCTAAATAAATTCAAAATTCTCATATGATAAAGTTCAGCAAGTTTGATGGTCTTGTTTCTTGATAACAAGATATCATAAGAGGATAAGAAAAGGGTATTAAAATATGTAAATATGTACATAGGTAGATATATAAATTATGTATAAAAAAGCAATCATTTGCTTATGAAATATAGTGAACCAAGGGCTATATTTCCTAATTTCAACACTTAATGGAAAAATAATGCAATTTCAACAGCGAGAACAATAAAGAAGCTTAATAAG
>NW_022196913.1:15899421-15911141 GCF_008632895.1 Mastomys coucha | reverse complement strand
TCGAGGTTCTTCCCCACTTTCTCTTCTATTAGTTTTAATGTATCTGCTTTGATGTGGAGTTCCCTGATGCACTTGGACTTGAGCTTAGTTTTATGGGTGAGACAATCCCTTACTTTCTTCCATGTTAAATGCTATCAATTGGGACTTACTAGAACAGATATTTGTTCACCGTCAACCTTATTCGTATCTCCTCTAACTTGCCCATTGCCTTTAGTGAGGGGTCTATGAGTCCACAGTAACCAAAGCAAAGCACACTCAGTTTGCTGTAAACACTTGCGTAATGCTCTTAATGTACATTAATACAAAGAGGGATCCAAAGTGAATTTGAGTCTCATGAGGCTGTGTGATCTGTGCTGGCTTTTCTCACCCTGACACTGCACCCCCAGGCTGGGGATTGCCTATTTCTCGGCTTGTGCTTAGATACTGTATTTTCTGCAAGCCAGTTTCTCTGCTTTACATTCTCCCAGCAGAAAATCATTGTAATTGTTTGTTTTTCTGATGAATAGCAACAAAAATCACTCACTCTCAAGTCTGATCAGGAGCTGGGGAATGTGTTCTGACAAGAATCTTGCAGTTCCTACCTGAGCCCTCTTCCCAGTTCCAGGGAACAGGTAAGACTGTAATCATCATATATACACATACACATATTCATACATGTAGCATGCACCCTGTAGCTTATCAGATCACTTTTGAGAGAATGGCCAGAGGCACGTGGAAACCTTAACTATGAATTCATCTGTGATCTTTTTTTCATTCTGTATCTGCTGAAATTCTTTTTAATGAGGTAACACATAAGTGGTAAACTTTCATACTAGAAAGAACATCCAAGAATAGTTGAACCATAAAAAATTGATCCTGATATATGTGGGGAAATGCATATTTGGATGGGAAGGCAAGAAGGAGTAGAGCTGGGAAGTGTTGGGGGAAGGGATATGATATGACCACTAGATGTTTTATGAAAATATAAAAGAACTATTAAAATACACATATTCAAACAAACAAACAAAATAACAAATTTATCTTCCCAAAACCTGTTATCTGGGGAGAAAATTTAATGTGTTCAACCCTGACAAAAATGACTACAATACAAAACTATATAAAAACAAACTCCTGTTACTCAAATATGTTTTTATATATCCGTATAAATGCTACACAGATGTAATGTCTGGGCTGATTTCTGAAGCATTGAGAGCTTCAAAGGGACATTCAATTCTTCCTCTTCTTCTTGTAAAAATTTAGTCCTTTAACATCAGCACACAAAGGACATAGTGCCTCATGCTTCCATACAGACTCTCAACTGTGAGTTTTAAAATGCATTCACTATTGAAAAATAATCCATCTTTCTGTTTTTGAATATTACTGTAACAATATTAAGTTAGTTGTGTGTGTTGTATTGACTTACTCTCTTCTGAAACTTCAGTATTTTGTGCAATGGAATATTAACCTTTGCCTGGTTAACTAATTTTTTGTAACAAAATCTCTTGAAGACTGATCTAATTTATTTTAATTTTCAACTAGCTAAAAATGGCAGTTTTGTGAGATTAATAGTAAGTATATCATCTAAATGTGCCTATTCTAAATTCAAATTAAAACCCAATGCTACAATGAGAGCAGTTTACAGGAGAAAATATTCCCAGTTTTGCATGTCAGTGCCTCAATAAACTAATTCATTTCACATTCAAAATACCTAAGTGATGTGACATTTAATGTTTTTTCTCTTTTACAATTTCTACTTTCATTATGAGGCAAATGTGTAATTATAATAAGGCTATACTAATTTATGCGGCTATTTTGAGGAGAGGAAAATTAAGCCAGCCTGGTTTAGTAATGAAACAATTGAATTAGGAAGTGATTTTTGCATAATTGATTTTATGTTGTTTTCACAATAATGTACAACACTTGAGGAGCCAAGGCATCTGATTTCATGAATGTGTAAGACAGATGAAGTCACCTCTGACTTCTAGGGTTTGGAAGTGAAAAGTCTGCTACAGGATCCTCCTGTCCTTCAACACTTGGTTTCCAGAATGTTAAATAGTTTTCACTAACTATTTAGCTTGTTTGTGGAGGCCCGAGGAGGTAGGCTTTGTCTGCAGGACATTGCCTGTCAGGAGGCAGGCCTTTGGATTATTATATGCCATCCTTACACCTGGCCCAAAGTCTCCCCTACTTCTGACCCTGGATACAGCAGAACCCACCTTATCACTTAGTCTGCCACAGCCTCCCAGTGAGATGCTGCCCCCAGTGAGATGCTTTCCCACCATGGCGGACTGCATCCCTCCAAATAAATCCTGGGCATCTTTTTTCTGTCAGGTAGCCTGACCCACTGACAAAAATTGTACAGGCTGACAGAAAGTAAGTTCAAAAGGATGGTGTGATTGGGTAATGCTGATTCTCAACTTGACAGGATCTAGAGAGGAGTTCAGCCTTTGGATGTCTAAGGGATAGTCTAGAATAGGTTACATGATAATTAGACCCTGGTCCTAGAGTTGTGGAATGAATCAAGTTGAGCCATCCCTGAATTCTCTGTTTCCTGACTACAGATGCACGCTAGCCAACTGGTTCATGCTCCCATTGTTGTGCCTTCCCTGCTGTGACACTCTGGATCCTGAAGGGAGGATCTCTGGGAGGAGTTGGGGTACAAAAAGGAAACAAGAATGTGATTTAATTCTATTTACTTAAAATGTTTTTAAATGTTAACAAATTCAAATACATTGAAATCATGTAAGTTTTCTCATCATAATGCAATAAAAGTTAAACAAAAAGAAATAAAAAAAAGAAAAAGAGGTTTGACTTAAAACAAATATACAAACAAAAAACCTGAATTAAACCCTTCCTTAGGTTCTTTTTGTCAGAAAATTTTGTCGCAGTAACAAGAAAAGGGGCTAATGTAGATGGTGAATAAAATCCAGTGGTTTTTAATCTAGAAATAATATTTTAGGGAAATAAATTTCAATTTGTGTAACATAAGCTTGTCTTGGGTAGAGAAGCAGTAGTAGGGTGGTTTGTGTTTTTATTTTCAAGTGTTTACTGAAACATAAATGGATATTGAGCACCTACTATGGAATCTGTATTCTCTGCCCAATCCTGGTAATTACTATCCAGTTAGCTGCACTGGAAACTTTGCAAGAGTCAATCTAATAAATCAATATAGTGAGGAGAACCTGAAACCTGTAATCTTTCTGCCTCAGCCTTCAGAGCAGCTGAGGGGCTCTCACACCAGATTTATCTGAGGGGGACCCATTTTGCTTTGTGGATACACTGAGGAGTTGTGCAAGCAGTGTGTGTGTGTGTGTGTGTGTGTGTGTGTGTCTGTCTGTGTGTAAGGCTATGATAGACATGGACTTCCTGTTGCTAGAGTATTTGGATTTATGATTCCAAATATCTGTTACTTTAGGTAAAATAATTGTTAGACTGCAATGATAGAATGTCAAAAAACAAATTCAGAATTGGATGCCAAATGGTAGGACTTTATACTAAGTAAAAAGGTAGGTGGTATTAAAGTAGCCTGCATCATGGGAGAGAAGGCAGTGTGAATGAAGAAGACGCCATTCAAGATGGTTAGTTTTCAGCACTTGCCTCTGGGGTGAGCCCAACATGAAATTGCCCCTGCTTGTGACTGTCCCTGTCTTGTAGTTCTTGAAGGAAAACTGGCTGTGTGTGAAGTTTGGGTCATCCCCAGTTCCAATGTGTGTAACATTATCCAGATTTGACTCTTCTTATCTATGAAACAGAGTTTCTAAAGTTTCCCTGATGACAGGGCTGAGGTCTACATCAAGAAGAGATTATAAGAACAGTGTTTGGTATATTACCAACATATGATCAATCAACATCCCTCTACTGCCTTCATACTGGATGATCTTTTGTAGTTTTAGTGTTTCTTTCTAGAAATAACCTGGATACATGAATGGGCCATGCTCAGTCCACTGAACACTGGCTAATTCACATCAGAAACTATTCGGATTTTAATCTAGGACCCAGAAAAAGCTATTCATGTTGAATTTCAAGGAGAGATTTTAATGCATGCAGATACCCCATGTTTTATATTATTTATAAAACAGCTCACTTTGGTCTCTATCTCTTTAAAGAAAACTTTATTTAATTACAAATGTAGTCTTGTCAGTAGAGAGACATTTGTTCTACAAAAACATAAAGCCTTACATGCAGATATAGCTATTTATATTATGAAGAGGAGACTTTGTATATTCACAGTAGCAGTGACTGTGGGCATAACTGTGGATTATTTGAGATTTTTCAGTTATTCCCTTAAATTAATAGCCAATAATATATTTTAATTGTAATTGTTCATTTTTAACTTATATGCATTAAGTTTTGTTACTGTACAGCTTGGGATAGTAGGAAGAAAAATACCATAGGATTGAAAATGGAGGTAAATTTCAGTTCCTAGTGTGTGGAAATTATTTCATATTTACAGTGTCTAAGAGAAGTATATGCATGCATGTATGTGTGTTTACTTGAGTGCTTAATATAGACATATATTTTACCTGAATTTCAATAAAATTCTTAAATCATTAAAAATTTAGTGATTCTAGCTGGGCAGTGGTATCACATGCCTTTAATCCCATCACTTGGGAGGCAAAGGTGGATTTCTGAGTTCGAGGCCACCCTGGTCTGCAGCATGAGTTCCAGGACAGTCAGGGCTGTACAGAGAAATGCTGTCTTGAAAAAACAAACAAACAAAAATTAGTGATGCTTTTTAAAACTCAAGCAATAAACTAAAGTATATATGAACTGTGTATCACAGTGGTGGCACATTATTAGTGGGTTTCTGGGCATTAAATCCAGGACCTCCTACATATTAGGTAGCCACTCTGCCCCAGCCCTGAGCCTCTTCAGTGTACTTTTAGCCATGTATTTTTGATGACTTTGGGACTTCCTGGGCTAGGGAAAGAGGTTCTGCCTCTGTTCATAGGTCCCTGTAGCATATGGAAGGCCACATCGCTGTTAGACCAGCAACCTGACATTCAAGCCCAGCTACTTTCTAGGTTTAAATTCCTGCTGCTCTGAATTCTAGTTGTGTTGCTTTCCTTGGTGGGTTCTCAGTGAACTCCAGGGCTCAAGCCTCTCTCTATCTATCAGTTTATGTCTCTGTATTTCTTTCTCTTTCTGGCTTTACTCTACAGGAGACTTCTGAACAGTGGTCCATTGGGCATTGTGTCAGTTCCATTCATTTAGGAAGCAGGCAAGTAGAAACTGGTTAAGCTAAACTTTGTAATCTTAAATACAATGAATAAGAGAAGAAAAAGAGGCAATTAAAATGGAGCAATGGAAGAAATGTAAGGACAGTTTACAGGTTTAGCATGACTTACAATTTCTCAGAAAAATTAATATCATAAGAATAACAATTTTAGCTAAGTGTTTGAGCAGAAATGTGTATCTTGAATACATTACATATCCTTTCCCTATGCCAGATATTCATTTTTATGTTTTATTTTTAGTTATGTATATGTGTGGATTTGGGGGTGTGTGGGTGTGCATGCGTGCAAATGTGTGTGTTTGGCTCACATAGGCCAGAGAAGGAGATGGATGTGGGTATAGGGAACTAAACTCAGGTCCTCTGCTAATGTAAAAAGCTCTCTGAATCTTGATGTTCTTCTTGTCTCTAAACAATACATTCATTATCTAATTTGATATTTAGAAGTTATCAGGAAAGCATATAAACTAGCAGAAAAGATCTATGAGGTACTGTTTTCATCCTCACTGGCATACTCTTTTATTAATAATAGATTCTACTATAAACAACATGCTCATGTCAGTTCAACCTTCAATAAGCTTTGTCAAAATGCAAGCAGAATCCTCCTTCTTTAAGACTGAGCAGAAGGGTGTTTGATTCTTTAGAAGAAAACTTGGCTTGCCCAAGATATGATCAGGTGAAGCATGAGAACCCATCATGTGATCTGTTGGGTTTTCAAAAGAAAAAGAAACAAGCAAAGACCTGAGGGCAACTCTACCATGATTAAGTAACTAGTTGAAGCTAGTTTCCCAGACA
Source organism: Mastomys coucha (assembly GCF_008632895.1). Classification (NCBI taxonomy): domain Eukaryota; kingdom Metazoa; phylum Chordata; class Mammalia; order Rodentia; family Muridae; genus Mastomys; species Mastomys coucha. The sequence continues at coordinate 15,905,134 of NW_022196913.1, read as the reverse complement.
CTCACTAACCACTAGATGCCCCTAGCTGTCTGAAATTCTATGACGTGCCTGGCTCTAGGGTCAGTAGTTCTGAGCATTGTACAAAATGCTTTCCAAACCTAAATGTTTTCCAGTTCCTTCCTTCCTCCCTCTCTTCCTCCCTTCTTCCTTCCTTTCCTCTTCCCTCCCTTCCTTCCCTCCTCCTTCCCTCCCTTCTCACTCCCTTTTCCTTTTCTTCATAACTCTCTTCCTCCCCCTCTGTCCCTCCTTCCTTCTTTCCTTCTTTCCTTTCTTCATGTATTTACTCATTTGTTTATCTGTTTCTCATCTTCATCAGATTTTACATTGATTTTCAGCATAAATCATCATTCCTTGGCCACTATTAAGAGATGAAGTGAGGACCACCTCTAATCTTTGTAGTTCAAGACAGAAATGATCTGGATGTGATGATTTCCCCAGGGGGTTGGTGGTATTTATGAGATTCACAAAACTGCTGTCCTAAAAAAATATGGGGACCCATGCCAACAATTGGCAGATGGGCCAACATTATTCTACACTGGAACAGAAAGCAGCTGTGTCCTTTAATAGAATATTTTTCAGCCAATTCTCCTCTAACACACACACACACATACACACACAAGGTGCCCACAAGTTTGTGTCATTGGCATGGTATTTAGTCACATCTCTTAATGCTAGATGAAACCAAGTCAGTAATGTTTACTAGACAGGAACTGAGAGCCAGCACTTTCCAGTTTGTGGTTTAACACTCTTTACCAATATCCAATTTCAAATTCTCTTCTTGTCAGTTATGTTTGTTAAAGTAAAAATGGATAATTGAGGATGTTGAGAGAATATTCATAATTTGCATCAAATATCATATAAAAGATATCTAAGTAACTACTGCAGAATATGTGGAGGAGATGAGGTGGCAGGAGAGATGGCTGAGTGGTTCAGAACATGTTTGGTTCTTGAAGAGGTCCTGAGTTTGGTTGTAGCAAACCAAGAATATTATCTTGAAATATTATACTGGAATAAGTTTCATTTAATTTTTTTTGGTATAATCAAAGCAGAAGGTTGGTCCTATATTCTATTAGTTATTTGCTTTTATTGCTGTGACAAAATACCTGAGGTTTTGCTATGGCTCACCAATGCAGAAACAGTCCATCATGGTGGGAAGGGCATGGCAGCAAGGACACAAGCCAGCTGGTCACATATCCATGGTCTAAAAGCAGAGAGTGATGGATGCTGGTCCTTTTTATTTAGTCTAGGGACCTAGTCCACGAAGTGGTGCTTTCAATATTTAGGGAGATCTTCCCAGCTTTACTTACCAAGTATAGAAACTCCCTCACAGATTTACCCAGAGCTTTCTAGAAGATTCTAGATCCTATAAAGCTAACAACCAATATTGATCATCTCATGGCTTCAGTGAAATGCCCACATGGCACCTCAGTTATCCCTGCAGATATACACAGTGCTTAGCTGTAGCTATGGCTGTGATGACGCAGCCTTCAGAAACTCCTTTACTCTCTTCACGTATTCATACAGTGATCTAGAGTGCCAGGCTGGGGAAGAGAAGAAATAGGACCCCGAGGCTAGCACTCATGCTCCCTCCCAGACATGCTCCCAGGCAATCAGTTAGTATCTCTGGAAACATCTTAGATTTGGAACATGAAGCTTTTCATCCGTCACTCCTATTCTTTCCGTCACCCGAGTATAACCCTCAAAGCAGAGGGCAGAACCCATGACTAAGGGGCAGGTGTTTTAATAATGTCTGTCTCCTCCAGGAAGAAGCACATTGTTCAGCCATGAAGGAAGAATCCGTGTGGTGCGACTTGCTTTTCATAGGCATAATTAGATGACAATGCCGAGAACAATTCACGCCGCTTAATTAAATGTAAAGCTGCTGCACAGACAGCTCTCACGCTCACTTCCAATAATAATGAGCCCTGAGATGACATTATACAGTTATACATGTTTGAATTCATCATGGCAAAAAGAGGAGGCTTGCTTAAAATGAACTACATCCTTCACATTCTATTGTCTTAATGAGCAAAACATCATTTAAAAGTAGTATCAATTATGTGTATGTGAGGATAATTACTGAGTTATTTTTATTCTTAAAAATAATGTGGGCTGATGGCAATGTTGTTCCATTTTTGGAGTGCTGGAATAGCATGCAAGAAACTCTGGGTTGAATCTTTCATATTTGATAAACCTGGTGTGGCAGTGCATACCTGTAATCTCAGTATGAACAGCTGGAGGCTGGGGAAGAGAGATTCAAGGCCATAATTGTCTATACATGAGGCTAACCTGTGCTACATAAGCCTCTATATAAATAAAGCCTCCAAAAGCAAAAAAACAAAACAAAACAAAAATAAAAACAAACAAACAAAAAAACCCAAACAACAAACCAAAAAGCCTAGATAAAAATAAGGATTATTGATTCACTAAAATGTGCTATGATATTTGTGTGTGCTTTTTTTTATTTTAGGTTAGCTAAAGGTGGAGAATATATATATATATATATATATATATATATATATATATATATATGTATATATGTATGTGTGTATGTGTGTGTGTGTGTATATATGTATATATATGTATATACATATATATGTTTTTTTCCTAATAACAGACCATGTACAGCAAAACCTATAATTTACAATGACTTTTCTTTCTTCCTGAAGTTCAATAATTCTTCTGTAGCATTCTTTGATCTATTTAAATGGATATGTTTCATAAGTGTCTCCTTGGTATATCTGAAAAAATTTTGAGTGAGCCTGATTACCCAATTTAGAAATATTAAGAAATTAAGAAATATTGATTATTTGTTTTTATGGTTGACTGACGGATTGAGATAAGGTCTCCATCAGTCTCTGTAGCCCACGCTTCTTTTCTTCACATCCAGATTACTAAGAAGTACAGAAGTGAGCAGTTATACCTGGATTAATTTTCAATAATAAATATTTCTCTGCACTGAACCATCTAAAAGGGGGCTTTCTGTTAAGCTGAATTTTCTTGAAGTTTGGATTTTGTGGTGTAATTGGATAAAAGGAACAGACTGGCAGAAATAGTGGAGAGACTCTTCACCAGAGGTTAATACACAACAGCTGGTAAGAAGACATCATGTGGAGGGAGGGCATGCATTTCTTAACTCAAAATAGGTTTATAATGACGCACATTACCCTTGGTATTCTATAGACCTGGAGCATTATCAATTAGAGATTAAAGCAAGCAGTAATAAATTATTTATTTTATTATCCTAAAATTTGACTTTGATTTTGACAGTGTAGCTTTCTGGCCTAGAATTCACTATATAGTTTAGAGCAGCTTCAAATTCACTCCAATTCTCCTGTCTCAGCCTTCTGGGTATAGGAATTAGAAGCATAAGCCACCATGACTAGGAAAATATTTTATTATTGTTAAGATAGGAGAGCTCCCCGTCAGCCAAGTGTTTGTATCAGCCAAGCCTCCGGTTTTCTGTTTAATCAAGCAGTGGACACAATCCATCCACATCACCTCGACTGCTTCAAACTTTGCCCAGGCTTTACAAATTGTCCTTATCCTCTGCCCCTTTATTATTATTCTTGTTGAATGCATGTGATATCCTCATCTATCTGCTAATGATCAATCAGGAATAATCAACCATTTTGATTAGTGACAGCAGAGCAATTCAAAGACATCTACTGACTTTAATATGTATTTTGGAAAACAAGTGTGTCAGTCATAGTTTCTCCTCATCATTATCCTTCATCATCCTCCCACACATAGTGGGAAGATGGTCTGTTCTTTCAAAGATGTCACGTCTATGCCTTGCACATAAATGGTGACTGAAGTCCCCCTCACTCATTTTGGGCTCAGTCTTATGCTTTGTTTTATCGAAGACACATGAACAGGCCCTTGGCATAAAATGTATTTTGTGTGTGGCCATGATCTTAAAGACCCAGAAAAACTATTCTCTACAGTAAGTTATATACCCTGATGGCCCTCTCCCATCCCCAGTCAACAGCATGCTTTAGGCAAGTCATGCTAACACACCAACAGACCTACAGGCATGAGATTTAGGATGTACTATTTTGTGCTACTGTGATTTAAGGGAGCCAGTCCATTTACGAAAAAAGAAGGTTTATTGTGACTCCAGGTTTTGGAGAGCCTAGCTTTTTGGATTTGAAAAAGCAGTGTTTATCATGGCAGAAGCATGTGTTGGCCAACCAAGTCACTCACTAAGAGATGAAAGACAAAAAGGAGAAAGAGCTGCAGAAAGGTCCCTTTGCCCCTTCAAGGGCCCACCCTGGGTGATATCTTCCCACTGTTTTATCACTTCTCTGCTGCTCTGGCGATCACACTTTCAACTGTTTGTTTTCAGATCTGGGACAAGGGACTGAGGTGCATATTTTATATACCAAAGCAGAGCTGGCCTCCAGGTTCTCCCAGCATCCCTTGGTCTCTACCTGGCATACTCTGCTTCCAACCCTGAAATTTCCATCCAGGGACTGGGCTACCCTTTCCCCAGAGGCTCTTCTTTATAAAATCCAGATGCCACCATCTGATAGATTATTTCTCTGCCACTAAAATGAGCCAATTTAAACCAGATTCGATTATATTAAAGGCAAGTTTATTGGGAAGCTGTGCTCCAGTGAGTTCACTGGTCCCAAGGACCAAGGACAGGGAAGTTGCCATGGGAAAAGAGGCCTGGGTAAGGTACAGAGAGAGAAAGACAGAAAGGGGCACAGAGAGAGAAACAGAGAGAGAGAAAGAAGAGAAGAGAGAAGAGCAAGAGACCAAAAGTGTCGGGATTATACAGGGAGATGCCTCTAGGGAAAGGGCAGCCCGGGCCCTGGGCTGGAAAATTTTTGCTTGGGAGCAAGGAATGTACCTCAGTCCCTTGTCCCAAGTTTGAAACTAAACATCAACATCAGGCCTTTAGTGGACCATGGGATCCATAATATAGATTTTCTATCATGGCAATGTACTAAAGACAGATTATCTTTAAATTTTCTAGACTGTAGTTTCACAGTATGTGTTATTCTCAAGCCTCAGAATAGATATGAGTGGTTGAGTATCTGCTCTTGTCCTGATTTAGCTGTGGTGCAGAGAGGGCAGCTTCCCAAGGAAATCACTGGAGGTAATACATTTCGCAGACAGCTGAGTCCTGGCTAGATGAATTGTCGGGCAGAGGGGTAATAAAGGTGGCAAGTTACTCTTTCGTGAAAGTGTGAGGAAGTGTGGATGCATGGGGATGCAGGCATTTGTGTGTATCCTGGACGTCTAGGGCTTGCTAAGTTTTATACTCAATCTACAAATTTGACAATGAAAACTTGGCTGAGCTTATTTAGTTTATTTCTGTCTTTGATCCTATCTCATGAGTCCATGGGTCTGGTTTTGTACCAATATCATGCTAATTTTGTCACTATTGCTATGAAATATAATTGGTTATATTATTAATATAATTAGTTATGGGGTGTTGGGATATCCCCAGCACTCTTTGTTTTGTTAAAAATTTCTCTTCTGGATTCTTTTCTGCTTTCATGTGAATTGTTGCATTCTCTTTCCCCTTTTAGTGAAGGATTTCATTGGAATTTTGCTGGCATACCACTGAACCTATAAATGACATTGTACACTGCAGTTATTTCTCTGCTTATCTTTTTTGGGTGTTTAAAGTTTCCACTGTAGCTGTCATTCATCTCCATTTAGGTTTATCCTGAAGGATGCTTGAAGTGGTTGTGAATAG
>NW_022196913.1:15849421-15894421 GCF_008632895.1 Mastomys coucha | reverse complement strand
TCTTGTGCGTGCATCCATAAAAGTGAGTTTGGGGGAGGTTGCAGGGATATTACAAAGAAGCCAGTCGGCATTATTTGTGACTAGAGATGTAGCTTGGTAGTAGAGCACCTGTCTAGCATGGTCTAAATTGGATCCTCAGCTCAAAAGAAAAGGTATACTAAATGTGTTGCAATAAGGTTTTACAATATTACTCCACTTACTTCTTTAATGCATTGGAAGCCGACTCTTGCTGACAGTGGTGCAGCTCCTAAGAGCTTCCTGTCCCACAACTGTGGACGGTTTATTGACAAGCGTGAGACCTGCCTGATGAGTGACAGGTACAGGAGAGTGTGACAGCTCTGACATTTTCAGTTTATCGCCTGTCTGTTTTTCACTGCCAGGTGCCTTTTAGTTTCTTAAGAGAAGAAAGCATGGATTCCGATAATCGCCGTTCTGTTTTGTTTAATATTTTAACCCCTGTTAAGGTTTCTGTAGACCCCCTCTACTTCCATCCTTGTTTTAAATGGAACCGTTCCAGTTCTGCCAGAAAACATAGGCTTTATTTTAATAGGCTGCATTCACTGATAGGCTTTGGTAAGGATTTTCATCTAGATAACATTCCTGATATATTTTCTAAAGTTAACTGGTTTGCTTTTCTTTTTTCTTTCTCTTTTTCCTTTCCTTTTTCTCTTTCCTTTTCTTTTTCTCCCCCCCCCCCCAACTAAACTCCAGCACACATTCTAATAAGTTTATTCTGTTCCTGAACTTGCAAAATGTAATTTTCTTAAAATTGTATTTTTTTTAATGGCAAGTTCTCATGATATTAAAATCCAGGCTGAGATGTTCTCCATGCCCATCCTTTTTCCAGCACTAGTGTCTGTCCTTTCTTTCCAATTATCACACACTTTATTACTTGATGTTTGTTTTCCACTCTGACTGAGCTATATTGAAACAGTGAAATGAGCTGCAAAAAGGATACTCTTCCTTGCTCTGATATTAATGGAAGGCATCTAGCTCTTCCCTGTTAAATGTGTCTCCTATAGATAGGTTTTGAAGGAGCTTGCTTCCTGGTTACAAACACTTTTCATCTACTTTTCAAAAAAAATTTTGCTCAAAGTTGTTTTTTTCTTTTTTGACTCTTGAACCTAGTATTAAATTTGTTGTACATTTATGTATCTATTAGACTGTCTTAATTACAATTGGTGTGTATGTGTGTGTGTATGTGTATGTGTGTGTGTGTGTGTGTGTGTGTGTGTGTGTGTGTGTGTGTATCCAGTCATGCCTACATGCACACATGCCATGGCACATGTATGGAGGTCAGAAAATGCCTTCAGGGTCAGTTCTCTCCTAATATATGAACCCTGGAGATTAAACTCAGATCCTAAAACTTGTCCACAAGTGTCATTTCCTGCTGAATCTTCTCACTAGCCCTCTATTAGATTATATATAATTTAATATTATACCAATCATTATAAACTAAGTTTTAGTGTACCAGTTTTAAGAATTTATAAACTAAAAGGCTACAGGTTGCCAGGTATTAGAGCCAAGACTCTGAGAGCAAAGATGAATTTACAGAAGATGAAGCATATGGTATGGGCTGCAGGGGTGGTCACATTAACCTAAGCAAGTGATAAAATGGCAGAGGTTACTACACAGGAGATAGCCCCATCTCATCCCTCTCCTCCCCCCTCCTCCTCCTCCTCCTCCTCTTCCTCCTCTTTCTCTTTCTCCTCCTGTTCCTCCTGCTCCTCCTGCTGCTCCTGTTTTCTTCTGTGCCACCATCCCTGGTCTGTAATCATTTGGGTGTGACAATCTTTTCTAACTTCTTGATATGGAAGCTTCAGATTTTTAATCACTACTGATTTGATCATCTGTGGTTATAATCCCCCCTAAGTATGTTTTGCTTGACAAACATTTTTGGATCTTGTAGTTTTGTTTTTATTCTGTGCAGATACGTGGAGATTTTCTTTTGTTTTCTTTCTTTATCTAAATGCAGTCAATATGTTCATATTTACTCGTGAGACAGACATGGATTTGCATTTGTTGTACTGGCCCACAAAGGTTTCAAATATGCTGTGTTCTGCACTGTCAGCACAATGGCTCTGAGCACCTTCCCTATCTTAGCAGACCCTTCTCCAGCTTCAGCAGCTAGTACAGAGCAAAGGTATACAGTCTCACTTGGAGAAGATCATCATTCTGGAATGGAGCCCCTGCCAGTTTCTTTGAACCCTTTCAACTCTCAGTAGCTTTACAGTGGTGTGCGATGTTCCAGGTTTGCTCTGTAACTTCTTATTGGTTTTGGTTGCAGTGAGTGAAAGTTTTCTACAAGTAGAAACCTGATCTGTTTTGACAACATGCTCTTCACTATTGTGTTGTCCAAGGACGCTTGTCATATGATATCTTCCCACATTTTACCATCTAGAAGAAATGTCTTCCCATGCTGAAATTTTAGCACTTGCTGTCTCTTATGTACTGAGACAAATAACTCTTACACTCATACTACAAACACACACACATATATGATTATTTTTTATTTATGTGTATGAGTGTGAGTCTGTGCATGAATCTCTGTGTATTTAGCATGTATATAGGCACCAATGGAGGCCAGAAGAAGGCATCTAATCTCTTAGCTGTGAGTGGTTCAGTGTGAGTACTGAGAATCAAAGGTAGATTCTCAGAAGAGCAGCAAGTGTTCTTAGCTATGTAACTATTTCTCTAGCACTTGTAAACTCATGTTTTACAAATATTTTAATGCTTTATTCACCGCATTATATACTTTTGTTTTTTCCCTTTTATGGTAATTAATCATAGTGATGTAACTGTAACTTGACAAGTCCTTGTTAAATGATTGAGGTCAGACCTCCATCTAGATGCTGCAGCCATTCAGATAACAGTGAGTTTCAGGAACAACCAATAGCTAAGTCAACCCTAGTCTGCCTCTTAAGACTTTTTAGAGTTATAATTACATTTTTGTGAGCCTTTTTTTTTCTTAAAAAATTTCCTCTTTCCTAGACAAATCTAACAATAACTAAAATACTAGGATGACTGGATTTGTGTTTGAAAAATGAGGCCGGGGGTGGTGGCGCATGCCTTTAATCACAGCTCTTGGGAGGCAGAGGCAGGCAGATTTTTGAGTTCAAAGCCAGCCTGGTCTACAGAGTGAGTTCCAGGACAGCCAGGGCTACACAGAGAAACCCTGTCTTGAAAAACAAAACAAAACAAAATAAAAAAGAAAAAGAAAAAGAAAAAGAAAAAGAAAAAGAAAAATGAGTGAAAGACAACACATAGGTCAGCATGCAAACCCACAGTCCAGGTGTTAATGACACTGGATTCTATTACTGATTATTTTTCTATAGTTTTTCTCATCTTCACAGGTTTATCTTGAAATAGGAAGTTAGGCACAATTCATTTTGTATGTTTTATGAAATTAATAGCAACAATTATTCATTTGGATATAAGAGTAAATAGCATCTCTACATCGATTAAAATAATAGATTAACAGAATTAATGTGTAGACAAACTTGTGGGAGTTAAAGACAATACACACACACCAATAAAAACAAAACCCACAGTGGGAGGGGACTGTAAATCTTAACAGAAATAGAAAATTAAAAGATTGTACTCTATAGAATGGGTCTGTGAAAGAAAATGGAGCCTCATTAACACTAATTAGGATTCCTGCACACAACTAAATGTCAATGCTTCAGACTTCTGAGGGACATTCTGCACAATCAATGCCACCTCAAGCTTTTCTAAGAAAACAGTTTGAGTTTTGAGTTATTTACTACACTCTCTTTTCCCACTGTCTTCCTCTGGGGTGTTCTGGACACTCTAGCTGGCTTGTCTTCGTGAAGTGTGTTGGTTTGTAAAGGCAGCATCTGAAAGCCAGTTTGCCTTCTGCTCCCAAATTTCTCTCATTCAGTTCTGCACATCATAGCTAATCAGTTTCTATGAAAAAAAAAAAAATAGAAAGTAGCCTGGTTACTCAGCAGCATTTAATATAGTGAAGTCACTATCACCAAGTAGGTAAAGATGTCTTTCTAGGTCCTCGCTAATGATTTTATTCTAATTTCTGGTTGAAGGTGTTCATCTTCCTCATGTTAGCATCAGTTCCTTAAGGATATCAAGAAATCACCTTTAATTATTAAAAATTCTATTAATATTTAAATCTCTGCTTTTATACAGTGAATGTGAAGTCAAACCAACCTACTATTAAGTATATCACTGAATTTCTGCACCTTTTTTATTGAGGGTATTGATTTTTGGTTTTGTTTGAGAGGCTTTCATGTAGCCCAGGCTGACCCTTAACTCACTCTGTAGCCAAGGGTGGCCCTTGAGCTCCTGTAGGAGGAAGGCTTTACAGCAGGCAGGGAAAAACAAACATGTCGAGGTAAGAATGGAATAGACAAGTCCAATTTTAGTAGCCAGGGCTGGTCAAGGACTCCTAGAGTCTGACCCAGATCACTTTCCTTTGGCTCTATTTAAGTGCAAGATACTTTTTGGGGAGAAAGTTTTTTTGATAACAATAAACTCAATCCTCAGGGCACAATAATTTAAAGACATGTTTACAATGAGATTCCTTACAAAGTACATCTGGCTGTGTTCACAGGAATGGATACTGTTGACTCAGACATAGTGCCCGAGAGTTGGGGTCTAGAGAGACGGACCGAGATAAACATAATGCCAGCAGCCAATAGCCAGGGAGAAAATGCATTACCCATTTTCAGTTGAGGAATGAGGTTGGGAATATTGCTCGGTGGGTAACATATGTACCATGCTTACATGAAGACCAGATTTCAGTTCCATGTAATGAAGCTAAGCATGGTGGAGTATTCCTGCACTCCCAGAGCTGAAAAGAAGACAGGAGGATCTCTGGGGCTTTCCAGGCAGACAGCCTTGTGGGATTGATGAGACGGAGGTCAATGAGAAAGCCGATCTCAGAACAAAGGACGAAGGGCTGGAAACATGGCTCAGCACTCACTTCAGGAAATTCATAACCTCCTGGTACTCTAATTTTGTCTAACTCCTTTGGTCTCTGTGGGAACTTGCATTCATGTGTGCACATCCACCTACCTACAAACAAATAGACATAACTTAAAAAAAAAAAAAAAACAAATAAAACTAAAAACAATGGAAGGATCTTGAAGAATGGGACCTGAGGTTGACTTCTGGCTTCTACACATACATGTGCACCACCCCAGCACAAACATAAACACATTCACATTTACACATTGTACAATGCATAAAAATATATACACATAATTAAACAAAGAAATCTAATTAACTGATTAAAGTTCACATTTAGAAAGGCAACTACAGTGTCATGTGTATGCACAGACACACAAACCCTAGTATCTGAGGCAGCTTTGGAAATAATGAAGGATGTGTTGATTCTAGAATCAAAGTAATCCTTTAATTAAAAATAGCCTATTTCTTCCTGAATTTGTAAAGCAAATGAACAGGTGCAGAAATGTCAGCTGCCTCCTCTCACTAGGTCCTCATTACTTTGTTTCTTTCTGACTCTTTAGCAACTAAGTTTGAAGTATTATCAAGATGAAGTGGTTTTTGAAACATGCTCAAAGGATTGGCTTTCAATTCGACCAGATAATGCCAGCTCCCCAGTGTTGTGGCTATTCCAGTCCCTTAATTCCTTTGTAATATATCTTGCTATGATTTCATCAGGTGAACAAATCCAATTTTGTTTTAAGAAACACTGGGATTATCTAAACCAACACAAACAATTTCAAGAAAAGTGAAAATGAAGCATGAGAGAAGTGATATTTTTTTGGAAAGATTTTGTTGTCTAGATTTAAATTGAAATAACAGTTTTCAGAAAATGAGTTAGGAATGGAAGCATATTTCTTTTCTTAACATTAAAAAAAAAATAGCTGACATAGATTCTGTGTGGAAGGCCTTAAGCTTGATGTTCATAATTAATACTTGAAAAAGAAGGAGGGATGATACAAGAATGTGTCAAAGTATGAAGTATGGATTTTATGTATAAACAGCTTTTCTTACTATATATTTTCTATAGATCATAAAATCCTTGAATAATACTAGGTATTTCACATCATTCTTTGCATGTAAGCCTACAAGTTTTGGTTTTGTTTTCTTCTCTTGTTAAAATACTGATGTTAATTACACACACACACACACACACACACACACACACACACACATAGTGTCTACTATAGAGAGGGCTGAGTGCCATATCAGAGATTCAATGTGCAGTATCTTGTTTTCTAGGACTAGCATCTGAAGGTATAATGGTATTGTGCCCTATGTAAAGGCTATCCTTGTGTTATTTAAATGCTGATTCCTTAATTAAAGGAATCAGCCCCCCCATATCCGGGTGCAATCCTTATTCTAAGAATCTGTTTCAAAGGAAACATTGTTCCCCAGTTATTACATGATTGGTCAGTAAAGCTTGCTGATCAGCCAATGACTGAGCAGGGGAAAGAATAGGGCTGGACTCCTTCCTAGCCAGGAGAGGGAGAGCAAGAAAGAGAAAGTGGGGATTAGCCAAGGGGAGTGAGTCTAGGAGACATCATGAAGCAAACACCTGGAGCAGAGAAAACCATAAAATGCCTGGGAGGTAGCCAGATTATCTTAAAGGATCAAAATAGAGCATTACTGCTCAGTTTTTGTGCTTTTAAAGCTTGATAAATAAATACATTAGTCCAGTCTCAATTATTTGGAGGCTAATGGATAAAAGGAAAACTGTAGCACATTTATTTTTAAAAGCCATTAGCAGCATCTAGATGGGAATTTCAGCACACTTCCTAAGTGATTTTGGCAGTAGTCAACTTTGAAAAGGCCTGCACTAATAAACAAAGGTAGTGTTTGACATCTCATAAGCTTAGTGGTCTATGGAAATATTAATATTACTCAGATTCACACCTATTAGATTCTACTGGTAACTTCTTGTCTAATGTAACTCAGGGTCTCATTTATATAAGGAGTGGACTCTTCTGCCCCGAGAGTCACACAAATACGCCTAGAGAAAACTGTGGTCTTGCTCAGTCTCGGAGAAGTGAAGTAGTAATACAATTTCCTCTCTGTATTTTAACTTTTTTGATAAATTAAGTGTATTCTTGGACAACTTTTTACATGTATATAATGCATTCAGATTATTCTTTCCTAGCCTCTCATTTATTTCTCTCATCTTTATCAAGCCCCTCGTTCTTCTCTACAAGTCTCTTTCCCAGAATAATTTTTTTTAAAGTTTGTTTTATGACTTAACTGAGTTTAACCAGGGTCACCTGTGTGACCATGAATTTGGAGTTATTCACTGGCACCTGGTGGGCACCACAGTACGTAGACAGCTGGGGACAGTAACTTCCTATCTCCCAGAATCTATTCCTAGATACTAGGTCATCCATAAGAGATGGGTCTCACTGAGTCACTCCCCCATTCATGCCTGCCCATTAATAGGATATTTACTGGAGAAATAGTCTTACATGTACCTGTAATGATTTTAAGTGTCCACATTTTAGCTCCAAAGACAAGTAGACAGTTACTAAGAATAACAATAAAAAAATCAACAACCGTCTTTGCCCAATACACAGAAATACCACAGGATGTTGGGTAATCATCAGATCATGTCTCATTCCTCTCTGTGACCTTACTCTTTATTGGTTTTAAATCCATCTCATTATGAAATGCTTCATCGATGATGGTCATCTTATTTTTCTTTTTGCAGGTCTCTCAATTCATGATGGAACCTTTTCTCAGTTTTTGTTTCATTTTTACTCCCTATAGCTTCTGCCTACCAGAACCAGTTCCACAGTTTCACATTCCAAAAGAGTATTTACTTGACATGATCGCATTTCAAATGCTTTACTAGAAGTGGTAATACCTTTGGGTATTTTATTTCCACACATGCACACACACACACACACACACACACACACACACACACACACCTTTAAGTTTAATGCTTTCATGTCCTTGAGTGCAGTAGCAATGGGATTTATTGTTTGAGAAGTCCATGCATCAGGCAATGTGTTTTGGTCCAATTCCCCACTCTCTAAGCCCTCTTTTATCATCCCTACTTTTCCTTCTCAGCTTCATGTGTGTCTTATTTTAAATTCTTCAGAGTCCTCTAAGTGTTTCCTGTAATTTCATGGGTATAGGAACACCTACTGGAGAAGTATGGGTAAAAAAATAAATAAAATTAACAATAATCCATTTTTTTTCTGTTTATTAAAAAGCACAGACACATTGGATAAAAGCTCTTTCATTCACACTACATGAAGTCCTCTTTCAGCTTCATTTAACTATTGTGTGTACATTACATGCGAGTATGCAGGTGTGTCTACTTGTGTGTGTACATGCAAAGACCAGAGGTAGATGTCAGGTGTCTTCCTTCATCACTCTGTTTTACTGCTATAAGATAGGGTATTTTACTGAATTGGAAATGACATTTTGGGCTAGGCTAGCTGTCCAGAAAGCTCTGGGAATCTGCCCATTTTTGCCTTCCAATACTGGGATTGAAGACATGTACAGCCATGCTTGGCATTTTATGTGAATTCCTACGATTTGTTCTGAAGTCCTCAACTTATAAACCACGTACACTTACCACTAAGACATTTCCCTTGTGCCTTTTATTTTGTTAAGAGACTACTGAGAGCCTGTTATATATGTGGCATTATATTTGGATTTGGAATTAAAATTGAATGATACATTGTGCCATGCATTTTAATAAATATCAAGGAAAAACCTGAAAAAAAACTCACCATCACCACCAACAACCCCCCCCCCCCAAAAAAAAAACTATTCTCAAAAAATTCCAAAAGATGGTTAGAAATACTTAACAGCTGCTGGATGTCAGAACTGACAAGGGATTTGTATTGAAGATCCAAAGGTTTTCTATATTAACCTATGGATTCAGAATGAGAATCTCAGCCAGGAGGTGACAGTGATATGCTTTATTGTCACTTGACAGAGAAAACTACCTGACCCAAGGGTCTGTTCAATCATTTTCCTGTCACTCTATGGCTCAACTCTGGTCACCAATCCAATGTCTGTTCAATTTGAAAAGAATGGACAAATCTTGTGTGTGGAGCTTGCTCTCTAAGCTCTGGATGGAGTAGGTTCACTGTCTTAGTGGTTTTCTTTGCATCCATAGTATAGTTGCTGGTCATAGGCAAGCAGGAGAAAGAACAGTGTAGAATTTTGTTGCATACTACACTACTAGTATTTTGTTGTTTGCATCAAGGGGTTATTGTTGAAAAGCTAGTCAGGAACCACATAGTGACAGTTGTTCTGGGGACTTGATTTTCAGGAATGCCTTTGGTTGAGAGGGTCAGAATTGATAGAAGTGATTAGAAGACACAAAGGAACATTTCAGAGCAGGGAGCTGTTCTTTGTGGAGGCTCACAAATTAGTGGAAAATGGCCAAAGAGCTGTGTTCATATCTCAAGAATTGTGGATGTGATCTTGCCAGGAACCAAGTTCAGGGTTTCTAGTGACACATGCTTTAAATGAGCAATCACAGATTCTCTTTTTAAAGTATTTATTTTGGTTTTGAACCTATGTGTATGTGGTGATAGGGTATATGTGTACATGTGTCCAGATGCCAGAAGAAGGATTCAGAACCCCTACTACTGGAGTTAGAGGTTGTTGTGAGTCACCCAGTATGTGTCCTGGGAACCAAACTCAGGTCCTCTACAAGAGCAGTATGCTCTCTTAACAGTATGTCCATCTCTACAGCCTCCTATTGGTTTTGATCATTACTAAAACTGAATATTCTAGACACACATGTTCTTATTAATGTTTCACTCTGCACTGGATACTTCCATAGTATAACAGAGTGGGATGCAAAGGACACTCCTTTTAGGGATTCTCAAATGTCCTTTGATGGATACCTATATAACAGTGAAAGTAGTTCAAGGGTAAGTGTTGGTAACCATAACAAGATAGAGAATGAAAACAAATCCCTTCTTAGAAACAACATAAATACTACAAATACCAGATAAAGGAAAGAAAGTCCCATTGACAAAGGAAGAGAGTGCTGGTTGATTTGCTGGAGCTTTCGATAGGGGGGCACAGCTGGGAGAATTAACCAGACATTCCTCTCTCATAGTCCAGACTTCTGAGGCTTTCTCTGTGTCATGTAGAGAGCTGTCTTTCTACATTGTCTATTATCTTGTATATTCATATCCCCATTTCCTCTTCCCATAAGGACAGCAAGCCAGAGGAGATTAAAACCTGCAGGTTATTTACTCTCAATTAAAAATATTTTATTTACTTGTTTTTTGCGTGTGTGCACATGTGTATATGTGTGTGTGCACTTGTGTGTGTGCCTATATGTGTGCATGTCATGTGTGTATATGTGTGTGTGTGTGCCTGTGTGGGTGTGTGCATGCATATATGCATATGCCCATGTGTGTATGTGTCTGTGTGCACACATGTGCATATGTATGCATGTTTGTGCATGTGTGTGTGTGTGTGTGTGTGTGTGTGTGCTCATCATATGTGTGGAGGTCAGAGAAGAGAGTTGTGGAGTCAGTAATATCTTTCTAGCTTTTGAGTCTCAGTGACTGAATCCAAGTGGTCAGGCACTGAAGCATAGCCTTTACTCACTGGGCTCTCTCAATGGCTCAATTATTTTTGAAAAACCTCTTTCCAAAGCCATTCATAAATGTTTATAATTACTTTTATTCTCATGAGATTATTTTATGATTTCATTTAATGTTGATATGTAAGGAGTAATGTAAGATGAGAATTTTTTTGAAAATAGAAAATTCCTTTGAGAAATATTATAGATGAAAATGCTTGTGGGAAACAGTATGTAATTTCTCATTTCCTGTACAGGAAGTAAGGTTCAACTGGAAGGAAGCAAAAGGTGATGCATGATAATCATAGTAATTTCCAGATGCCCAGAAGGATGTGATAGGGATAAACAAAAGCTGAGCGAGGAGTTTGGGGCATGGCATATCTGGGAGCAGACACCTCACACTTACTTTTCCCCAGGAAGTGAGGCCCCTGCGATAACACTTGCTCACTTGCTCCTTGCATATGACAATCAATCAAAAGAAGTTACATTGATGCAGCCAGCTTTTGACAATGAAGGCTACATGGAAACAGCAGAACATCCATATCAGAAGTTCCCCTCAGGTCTACAAGCCCATGAGAAAGAAAGACAGACAGACAGACAGGCAGGCAGGCAGGCAGGCAGGCAGACAATAAGCACATACATAAACAGATGGATAAGATAGACAAATATAAAAAGAGAACTTCGGGGAAGAATTTAAGATTTAAGCTAGGATATATAATTCATATTATCCCCTGAAGAAGGCTTAGAACTTTGTGTCTTTGAATGGATAGAGAGTTGTCTAATGACTTTTCTGATTTACTTCTTTCTTCTATATTTTTACTGTGTTCCTAATTAATTTAACATGATGAAGATTTCTGTTTAGAA
The DNA here is from genome assembly GCF_008632895.1 of Mastomys coucha. Lineage (NCBI taxonomy): Eukaryota > Metazoa > Chordata > Mammalia > Rodentia > Muridae > Mastomys > Mastomys coucha. The sequence continues at coordinate 15,883,017 of NW_022196913.1, read as the reverse complement.
TTTGAGACTTGAATTTACATGATTAACTATGTAACATAGACTATAGGCATTTTAGATCTTAGGCTCTGGGGCACTAGACTGTAAACCATCTAGAACCTCACTGAATATGATCAGAAACTCTGCCTCCCCCCACCTTGGTTGTTTCTGTTGTATGGACTTATAGAGACTGTGAGTCTCAGAAAAGGCCCACATAAAAGTCCACGATAGGAGTGATTTTTACAGTTTATTGATCAGTTTTCTCAACCAGTTCTTAAAGCCAATTCTTAGGAAGGATATAATCTGTCCAGAAGATTATTCTGAGTAAGGTAACCCAGATCCAGAAAGATAAATATGGTGTATACTTTCTTAAAGGTGGATATTAGCCATTAAGCAAAGGCTATCCATGCTGTAATCTGTAGACCCAGAGATATTTGGTAAATATGAAGACTCTTGGAAGATGCATAGATCTCTCTGAATGGGAAAAATAAAATAGATTTTTACAGACGGATTGGTGGTGGGTAGGTAAGGATGAAGTGTGGGGGGGACATGGTGTCAAGAGCGTTTGAGGAGACAGATGAGATTGCAAGGAACTTGGGGTGATGGATGGGAACCTAGTGAAGTGGAAACTTCCTGGAATCTAAGAAGATGATCCTAATGAGAACTCCTAGTAAAGGAGTATGTGGAGCCTCAACTGTCCACTTTCTGTAGCTAGGAGAGGATCCCAGTAGTGCAAATAGGCTGCATTCAATTGAGTTATTGGCCATTGAAATTCCCAAACAAGTCAGGCTGTTGCTAAGACATGAGGTTGTTCTCCAAATAGGTTTCAATGATGAGGATAGCATCAATGCAATCCATTGAACACAGAGAAGTCAAGCTGGTGTCTACATGGAATATTTACTCCTATGTTCTACTGTCTATGAGTCTCTATGTAGTCTATAGGTTACCAGACAAAGAAACATGGACCCCAACCCAGCCACAAAACCTTTGACATGCAATCTGTCTTGTCTACAAAATATGCTAAGTTAATATGCCAATGACCATCTTTGGTATCCATGTGGTGGGTAAACTGAGGAAGGCAGTTTAGGGGTTAGTGCTTAGAGCCACTGACAGGGGTAGGTCCAGATATCTTGAGGGGCTGCAACCAGTGATTAGAGAAGATACTCAGCAGACTGTTCTCTGAGAGAAGAAAGCTTAAATTACTGGGGCTGGCACTCCTATGGACAGCAGAAAAACTATGAACTCTTAATTCCTTGAGGTCTGCAAGAAAGAGAAGGAAAGAGAGAAAATTCACACACACACACACACACACACATACTGAGTTGATAAAACAAAAGCCAGAGTCCAATAATTTCATACACACAAACATACATACATACATACATACATACATAATACATACATACATGTATACAGACCTACAGGCAGACATATGCACATTCACACATAGAATGGTTAGAACAAAGCTCCAGCAAGCAGGCTCCAAACATTTCACGCAAACATATATAAATACATATAATTGTTGGGTGGAGCAAGCTCCAACACATACCCAGACATGCCTTACACACACACACACACACACACACACACACACACACACACACACATATATATACATATATATGTGTATATATATATGTATATATATACACACAGTTGATGATAGAAGGAACATGTTCCAACCCCCATTCATATAGACTTTATACCTACACATAGTTAATGGATACTCCAATCCTTGTACTTTATTCTTTCTTCCATAGCATATATCCCAGCAAAACCTTTCTTTTTTAAAACATTTTTAAAGATTTATTTATTTATTTTATGTATATGAGTACACCATTACTCTCCTCAGACACACCAGAAGAGGGAATCTGATCCCATTACAGATGGTTGTGAGCCACTATGTGGTTGCTGGGAATTGAACTCAGGACCTCTGGAAGAGCAATCAGTGCTCTTAATCACTGAGCCATCTCTCAGCCCTGCAGCAAAATCTTTCAAGCAGTATAACATTACAATATGATTATGTTTTAGTTTTCTTATAGTGAATGACTATGAAAAACCAATGTGTCCTCTCTATACCTTTACAAGAAATAACATTATGTTGTACAGGTAAAGGAAACAAATTCTTCTCAAAACCCCATGAACATATGTAACTAAGCAGCTTGTTATAGATTAACAAAGTATAAGCAAGCAAGGTAGTTTTCTTAGCCAGTTTCTCTTATTGGCAGGCAGCAATTTGTGGTTACAAAGACATGAGTAATTATTTTATTATTTATCTTTAAAAGTAATCTTATAAGAATCTTAAAAGGATCACAAAGCTAAACTTTTATACAAAAACCAGTCACATCTAAGTTAAATCCCCAAATGCCTATCAACTCCTCAGTAAATCTGAATGAATCATATCAGGAAGCTGAAGGTAAAAATGGGTATAAGAAATCAATTATCACCAGTCCAGCCTCAGTGAAAGTCGCATCAGCCAGTGCTGCCATTGTTGTTCCCTGACCATAAGAAGTCCCTAGCTTAACTAATGAGAGTGTGCCTTTCTGAACTTTAAATTGCTCTGTAAGATTTTTGACATTAGAGCCAGCAATAAAAACATCTCAACCTAGCTTCACTAACATTTTTATTTTTCCAAATGTTTTCTTTTTTTAGAAACTTTTATTGCATTATGATGAGAAAAGTTGCATGATTTCAATTTATCTGAATTTGTTAACATTTAAAAACATATTTAAGTAAATAGAATTAAATCACATTCTTATTTCCCTTTTGTATCCCAACCCCTCCCAGTGACCCCACTTTTTATACCTACAATACCTTTTTTGTCATATTCCTTAAAATTTATAAAATATTATAACAATAAAAATAAGTATTATAAAGGTTGTTTGATATAAAACAACAATCAATTTAACAGTGTTATGTAGATGCTTGTTTACAGCAATAGTAAAAACACATTTTTCTCACTATAAATTTTAAATAACTCCAAATATATTAAATGTATATTTCAAAATAATACATCACTACTAGTATTTTCTTAAATGAACATAAATATATAAAGTCTTTTTGTTTGTTTGTTTTGTATTTAGTAGAGTCTAAAATCTTGGCTCTTACTTACAAGCCCAAAATAAGAACAATTTTTAGACATTGGATTTCATTGTAATAAGGCTGTACGTCAATGACCCTCACATCACCAAATGATTTTACCTCCATCGTAGCTAAGCTGAGAGTTGACAGTTCTGTGGCACCAAGAGATGAATTGTAGGCACAATTTTTGGATACAGACTTCCTGCTATGGTCAAAGCTATTTGACTTGAGTGAGTGACTTCATTCTCAGCCTACAGAGAACAGGTTACATTCATTTAAGAAATGGTGTAGGTATTAAGATGGTCTATCCATAAAGTCATTCACCAACTGTTTCAATGAACAATGGTTCTGCTTGGAGGGTGGCACAGACATTAGGTGAGGGTAAGAATTTGGTTCATTAGCTGTGATAATTTGGAAAAGCATTCACCTCAGAGAAAGAGTAACTTATAAAGTCCTCTTGTGCAAACTTGATACAAGAGTGGACGCTTGCATCAAGCAAAGCATTTAGTCTCATTCTTTGTTGTTCTCTTACAAAACACCTCCCTAGTTAATTTTCTATGTTTCTTTTGGGTATATAAATACTTTTGAAATATATAAGCTGTTCTGAAAACCATAGTATAGTGTAAAAACATGAAATAAACAATACTACTAATAGAGAGGCTGAGATAGGAGAAGCAAGATTTCAAGACCCTTATGTTGTACACAGCCAGACACTCTCACGAACAAAAAAGCTGAAAGTGTATATAGATTGTACAATATTGGACCTATTTCTCCAATTACCAAATTAGAGAGATCATTGGATTACAATCAACAAATTTCTAATTCCTCATATTTTTGGATTTCAATTGATTAGGATATGTTGTAATATTAATTTGCATATTAAGATTGTAAGAAAAAGTAACTGTCACTTCCTGTTGCTTTTGCTGCAAGAGGTGGAATTAGGTTTTTGTGTGGATTGTTGAAAAATTACTTTCTTGCTTCTTGTAGGGTGTAGTTTTTCTCCTTAAGTTGATGTTTTCCATCTATTATCCTTTGTAGGGCTGGATTTGTGGAAAGATATTGTGTAAATTTTGTTTTGTCATGGAATATCTTGTTTTCTCCATTTATGGTAATTGAGAGTTTTGCTGGGTATAGTAGTCTGGGCTGGCATTTGTGTTCTTGTAGGGTCTGTATGACATCTGCCCAGGATCTTCTAGCTTTCATAGTCTCTGGTGAGAAATCTGCCATGATTCTGATAGGCCTGCCTTTATATGTTACTTGCCTTTTTTCCCTTACTGCTTTTAAAATTCTTTCTTTGTTTAGTGCATTTGGTGTTTTTATTATTATGTGATGGGAGGAATTTCTTTTCTGGTCCAGTCTATTTGGAGTTCTGTAGGCTTCTTGTATGTTCATGAGCATCTCTTTCTTTAGGTTAGGGAAGTTTTCTTCTATAATTTCTTGAAGATATTTACTGGCACATTATATTGGGAGTATATCTATTATCCTTAGGTTTGGTCTTCTCAGTTCATCCTGGATTTCCTAGATGTTTTGGGTTAGGAGCTTTTTGCTTTTTGCATTTTCTTTGACTTTTGTGTCAATGTTTTCTATGGTGTCTTCTGCCCCTGAGATTCTCTCTTCTATCTCTTGTATTCTGTTGGTGATGTTTGTATCTATGACTCCTGATTTCTTTCGTAGGTTTTGTATCTCCAGGGTTGTCTCTCTTTCTGATTTCTTTATTGTTTCTATTTCCATTTTTAGATTCTGGATGGTTTTGCTCATTTCCTTCACCTGTTTGATTGTGTTTTCCTGTAGTTCTTGAAGTGATTTTTGTGTTTCATCTTGAAGGGTTTCTAGATGTTTACCTGTGTTCTCTTGTATGTCTTTGAGGGTGCTATTTATGTTTTTCTTAAAGTCCTGTATCATCACCATGAGAAGTGATTTTATATCTGAATCTTGCATTTCCGGTGTGATGGTGTGTCCAGGACTAGCTATGGTGAGAGAATTGGGTTCTGATGATGCCAAGTGACCTTGGTTTCTGTTGCTTATGTTCTTATGCTTGTCCCCTGCCTTCTGGTTATCTCTAGTGCTACCTGCCCTTGCTAAATCTGACTGGAGCCTGTCCTTCCTGGGACCCTGGTTGTGTCAGAACTCCTCAGAGTCAAGCTGTCTCTCGGATCCTGTGTTTCTGGGATCCTATCATCCTGGGCTTTTTAGAGCACTGGGAGTGAACCAAAGCCACTGGCCTGGCAGAGTTCCTGTGTGCCTGGTCCTGCTGGTCCCAGTTACTCCTGGTGTTGGGATAGATGTTAGGTCCTCCTCACCTCTGATCCTGGGCATTTCAGAGCACCTGGGAGTGGAGCTTCTTCTGGGTGTTGTCAGACTGGCTGCGGGGCTTGTGCCCAAGGTCTGCTCCGGACAACAGCCCAGAGAGACTGGAAGGCTTTCCAAATGAGTTCTAAGGATGGTAGTCATTGCTGATAATCTATATCTCTAAGTTCTTTCCTAGGGTAGTGATGGAATTATTTTTTTTTAAGATTTATTTATTATTATACACAAGTACACTGTAGCTGTCTTCAGATGTGCCAGAAGAGGGCATCAGATCTCATTATGGGTGGTTGTGAGCCACCATGTGGTTGCTGGGATTTGAACTCAGGACCTTTAGAAGAGCAGCCAGTGCTCTTAATTGCTAAGCCATCTCACTAGCCCGTGATAGAATTATTAATCTGCTCCAGTAGCATTGCCTAAAAGAGATAAACCATTATTATTATGAATTCCAGAGATACTGCCCAGTGAGAGTCTGGAAGCCACTTAGAGTTTTCATACAATTCTTAGATTGAGAGGGATGTGAGGGCAGCAAGCAGAGCAGAATTCCATAACAGCATGAAGTCTTCAGGACACATAGTCCTCTGAGCCTTGTCACACCCAGGCTCACCCAGGAGGCTGTGGTAACCCGTGGGCCAGATTCCATGAGTTCTAAAGCCATTTGTTGTTCCTTCTGCATGGTCCTTGGTAGTAATGGTGGCACAGAACTTGTGAGAGTAGCCAAAAAATGTCTGTTTTGACTTAAGGCCCACTTCACAAGAGGGAACCGATGCCTGACACTGCTTCAGTAACCAAGAACTAGAGATTAGATGGCCCAGAAACCCAGGGTAAAACCAAGCATTATTGGTTTGAAAAAGGAAAATATCAATAAAATGACTCTTAATGATATGCTTCTACACTCATAAATTAGTGCTCTACCCTGTCATCATCAGGATGGCTTCCTTGGGTAGCAGATGAGAACAGATGCAGAGACCCACAGCCAGACACTATGTGAAGAGTCTAAATGGGAGGTCTCCATCCAGAGTTCAGGGAATCTCAAGAAACAGGAGATGGAAAGACTCTAAGAGCCAGATGGGAGGACATCAGGAGAACATAGCTCTCTGAATCAACTAAGCCAGGTCCATATGAGTTCATGTAGACTGAAGCAGCAAGCACAGATTCATGGGTCTACACCAGGTCCTCCACATGTGTATTATAGAGACAAGCTTAGAATTTTCATGAGACTCCTCACCTTGAGAAGGAGTGAGTCTCTGACTCTTGAACCTGTTCTTGGGATTCTTCTCCTATTGGGTTGCTGTGAACAACTTCTATATGATAGTTTTTGCTTCATCTTATATTTTATTTTGTTATGTTTGGCTGTTATGTCTTAGAACCCTGTTCTTTTCTAATGAGAGACAGAACTGGAGTGGTGGATGGGTGGTGGAGAAAGGGGAGGAACTGGAAGGAATAGAGAGAGGAAATGGTAATCAGGATATATTGTGAAAAAATAATTTACTTTCAGTGAAAGAAAAATATCTGTTAAAATTACATGAACCATAAAAGTAATATAGCAAGAATGCATTGCTAGGCTTAACATGTCAATTTTTTTTAATGAATGAGAGAAAAGTGGGCCTCACAGAAGCAAGTTGATCATAAATACAAATATATGTTTTATAAAACAGGGTATGAAAATCTTCAATATGAATATGAAAGATATTTAACATTGCTGATATTTGCAGACATAAAAATAAATAATAATTGATATTGCTGCTTCCATTTGAGGATTCTATTTAAATGTCTAAAATATCATCAGATAAACTCTACTGAAAATATATGTACATATTAATTAAGCTGTGTTTTGCGATTCTATCTTGGGGCTAGCTTAATTTCTCCTATTTGTATTCTGCATATCATGATACACAATACACTGATACATGATACACAATACTTCATATCTAGGTACTGTCACCATAGGGGATTAAAACAAGGCAGAAAATAAGGAGTAAATAGCCCTTCTTTCTTGGCACAGGTAAGATATTCTTTTGAGCAATTCAGTCCAAGTTTAGTTATGTACTAAGAAAACACATTCCATCTGAGTGTGCATATTTCTGCCTTCTTTCTAAATTGCTTTCAAATTTTATATTCTTAAGTACCAAAAATTCACTATCATTATAACATATTAAGGATGGTAATTTAATTGTGGAGTGTGTCTGCGTGTTGTTAACCTTCATAGTGTCAGCTGTATGATACAGTGGGTTTTGGATTGAAACCTTTCATTCCTTCAATAGTTAACATCTAGACATGAGTATTGTTTAATGCTCTTCTAGATAATGGAGTTTGGGTCAAAATAAACACTATTAGAGTTGACTCATTGGAGGATAGCTGTGTCTCTAAAGCCTACAGAGAAGTCGCATGAAGACTTTAGAGTCTGGTCAGTGTTTCCTGGCCTTTGGCTAGGGCACTGGATCCACAGGTCATATTTCAGGAAATCTTGTCACACACAAACACACACACTCACACACACAAAAGTAAAAAGAGGAAAGGTAATGTGGAAGAGCCCTTGCCTATCTGTGTAGCTTCCATCCCTTCAGTCTTTGATTATCCAGTTTATTTCAGGCTAGTCTTAACTGATGGAAACCATTTGCTACATTATTTCAAAGGCCTTAAATTTCAGACACTTTGTTCTTCTTTAGGGCTACAAAGTAACCAAGTGGGAGCATACTTACCTATGTGAGGCTCTGGGTCCAAACACTGACACCTTAAAAATAAGTAAAGTGAAAATAAATACATTTTACTTGTAGCTAAATCATAATATATACAAGTTACAACATTTCAAAGTATCATTTCAAACACAAATTTATAACTAGTACCAAGATTAGGGAATAGTACAAAGATCAAATTAATTTTCAGCATCTATTTAAGTTTCAGGAAATGTTAATACTTCATCTTTAAAAGTTGATGAAATATATTATAGGTTTAATAACAACTGAATATAATTTAAAATCCCTATAAAATTATCATTACCAGATGTCCCAATTTAAGAACTGATATCATAAAACCTGCATAGTAGTCAGGAAAAGAACTTAAATAAGTTCAGCTTCACTGAAAAGAGTTACATTTCTGAAACATATTTCATTCTTGAGAGACTGAAGAGAACATTATTAAATTGTCCCACTAATCAGGTGTGAAGAGGTCAGCTCTACAAGATTCATAATTAACATACCACACATAGAGTGCATGCTGGTTTTGCATTCCCATTTCAACTCTTCTTGATTCTAGAACTCTCTAGAATCTTCTCTGTGCTAATCAGATGAAGAACTGGGCTCATCATTGTCAGTTGAAATTAGTGGTGACTTAAGTGGAGAGAAGAGGACAGTTATCATAAAATGACTGTGAGATTCATGTGGAGCCCTGCTTAAAGCTTCTTCACATGTCTGGGCTGTACTGTATGCATTCGAATGTCAGCACAAATGTGTGCATACCCATGCCTATTACAGAAGAAGTTTTCTTTTCAAAATATGGAAATATCCTATTTTGAGATCACCATTTCTTATTTTCTTATCCCATTATAGGTCTCTGTGAAATTACAATATCAAGTGGTGTGTTTAACTTAGGCCTTTTTCTTTTAAGTTTTACTTTCACTGGATGACAAAAATAACATATGTGAACTCACTCTCTGATTTTGTAAGCTCTTCAAACATAAGTCTAATGCATAGTGGCAAATTACCCACTCTTCCTCAAAGGGCAAAATTATTCTTTAAAAAAAGTATATATATACACATATATATGTATATACATACATATATATATGTATGTATGTATGTATTTTGCTTGTATCTACGTCTGTACACCACATGTATGCAGTACCTGAATAGACCAGAAGAGGGTCTTGGATCCTGTACTGGCTGGTTGTGTCAACTTGGTGCAAGCTAGAGTCACCACAGAGAAAGGAGCTTCAGTTGAGGAAATGTCTCCAAAAGTTACAACTGTAAGGCATTTTCTCAATTAGTGATCAATGTAAGAGGGCATAGCCCATTGTAGGTGATGTCATTCCTGTGCTTCTATAAGAAAGCAGGCTCAGCGAGCAAGCCGTGGAAAATAAGCCAGTACACACCACTCCTCTATGGCCTCTGCGTCAGCCCCTGGCTCCAGATTTCAGCCCTACTGAGTTTCTAACCTGACTTCCTCCAATGATGGACTATGATCTGAAAGTATAAGCTCAAAAAACCCTTTTCTCTTCCCCTTTACTTTTTGGTCCCAGTGTTTCACACAGTAATAGAAACACTACCTAAGATAGCTCTCTGGTGCCAGAGTTACAGATTTTAATGAGCTATCATGTGGAAATTGAATCTCCTGTTCTTTGATAAAATAATTAGATCTCTTAATTGCTATGCCATCTTTCCAGTTCCATGGAAAACATTTTTACTTCAACTTGGTCACTTTTCACAAAATTCTACTGGTAAGGAATGGGCATCTTTTCCTCCAGACAAAATCTGAAACCAATTGTGGTACCTAGTGATGGCTAGATGCCAATAATTTGATCAGGTAGGAATGTAGCTGTTTCTAAGCCCAGATGCTATTTATTAGGATATGATTATGACACTGCCTAAAATTTTCTAGACCTGTGGAAATATACCAATTCATAGCTTAGGAGAGCACACAAATATAGGAAGACAATTGCATTTGACTTTGACATCTGAAATTATAAAGGTCCTTTGGTGTTACCATCCAGTGGTAACAATAGGGAAGGGTTATTCTGGAATATGGAGTCAGGAGAAAGTAGGCTAGCCATAATTAATCTTACCCATATGGGAGGCCCTTAAAAATTAGACAACAGGAGATGTGATTGCCCAGTCATCTTCCATTTTAATGAATCCTTTGTTACAAACCAACAGGTAGAATAGGTGAGCTAAAACCCCTCCCCCGTTCGTCAGCATGCCGGCCCAATCAGCGGCTTCTTTGGTCTCTGTAGAGGTGGGACTTCCGATGTAACTGGAACCAGGAAGGAGGCATGGCAAATAGCAGGAGGTGGGCAGAGAGTGTGATTATGAGAGGCAGGCAGGGTCTGAAGAATCAGCCCTCAAGCCAGGAGGATTACACTTAGTGACCTTCCCACCAGACCCAAGCTCACAGTAGAGGCCATATATGAAGAAACCATTGATAGCAAATCTTAATTATGCAGGACTTTGTTTAGGTTAGTTAACATTATTGAAGTTTCATCCCATGGAATTGAAGCAGGCAGTAGTCTAATATCAGAGGAAAATGAAATATTTTGACATGAGTTCAAGGATCACAGTTTGCATGCTGATGCCAAAATAAATATTGTGATTTTTAAACACAAGTCTCCAAGATAAGGCTGTCATAAAGTGAATTAGTGTTTGATGACATTTAAATTCCAACAAGAAATATGTGCATGTAATGAAAGGTCACTTGGTGTTGACTGCAATGCCAAAAGGTGTCTCTCATAAGCATGGAGTGTACATAGTTTCTAAGTGTCAGGGAAAAAGTGTCTCTCCTCTGTGTAGTGCTTGATATGTGCAACATACACCCATAGATGCTGGATCTGGTGGCAGTCTGACATTAAATGGGGTTGCTACAAAATCGACCAAATAAAACATTACTTCCAGTGCTTCAATGTATTCAACATGTACTCAATATGTAGGGATATCCTTCATAAAGCAAATTATATTATTGTAGTCAGCAAGATATATTTTGTATGTGTATATATGTGGGGCATGTCTGTGTGTGTGCACATGTATGCATATATGTGTGGATACATATGATTGCATACATATGACTGTGTGTGTACGTGTATGTGTATGTGGAAGTATGTGGAAGCCAGAAGTTGATATGGACATCTTCCTTAAACTTTTCCAAGTTACTTTGCATCTGAGATTCCACTCTCTTCACCTCCACAGCCCTGAGATTAGAAAAGTGAGCCACCATGCCTATGTGGGGTGAATACTGCTGGTGTGACCTCCAGTCTTCCTGGTTTTCAGCACACACACTGTCCACTAAGCCACCTACCCAGCACCTGACCATGAGCATTTCATAGTCAAAATGGACCACCTCTACCTTTTCTATTACTCCTTTATATTTGAAGAGTGGGGATAGTGCAGAATCTGAGTCTAGTTGCCCACTTGGAATCTCTCTAATTGTCCACTTACCTAGCTCACTCCATTGTTGCTTTTAGCTGGTCTCTGCTGCTTATTTCACACAGTGCTAAATACACAAATACAGCTAACATGAAAATTTTGTTTGTTTGTGTGTGTGTGTGTGTGTGTGTGTGTGTGTGTGTGTGTATGCATATGTGGTGCGTGTGAGTGTTTACATTGATCTTGCCCACTTAATAAATTACCATAATACAGTTCTTCCAAAACAATGGATCTGGCTCAACGCAAAATGAGAAAGCAGGGGCAGACAGGTGAAGCTCCATCACCAGCCAGGACCTCAGCAGATGCTTCTCTGCATGTTGCTGTAGGTGAGAAGTGAACAAACCAACTAGCCTAGCTCTGGAGGCTGATTCCCAGCATTGTGAGCAAGTAAATCAGGGCTGCATAAAGGCAGAGCACTGCATAAAGGCATGGTGCACTGTGCCTCAATAGATAACTGCCACAGAACCATTCTTTCATAGCTTGGTTTTGATTCTGTAAACCAGCTTTGCAGCTGATTGTATAGCCCATTTCCTTTCTTGGCTCACAATTGATGGAAAAATTAAAGGTATGTTTTGGGAAAGAGCAGACACTGTGTGGGCAGGGCAGCCTTGTGACAAAAGCTTGAGTCCAATGAAAACCAATAAGTTCCAGGAGCATTGCAGGATCAGATAGTAGGTGTAATAAATAGTAAAATATACAACCCATGAAGCATACACCCTGTTCACTCTCCTAGTGCCACCTCCATTAAGAGGATTTGCCTCATCTCTAAAGGGATGCAGCATTTTAAACCTCTATTTCTTCCCTCTTAAGCATCTCTGGTTAGTGGAATCACATAGTGGGTCCTTTCTGATTTCTGCTTGATACTTCAAAGTTGATTTATTTGAATGTGCAAATTGGTTTGACACCGATATGGTAAACTGTGCCTGGTTATGAAATGTTAACTTGGAAGCCACAATCACCTTAAAATATGTTCCCACAGTCCCCATCTGATGCCATTCTGCTTATTGCAGGCATCTCTGATCAGACCAAATCAGCCATAATCAGGCGGTATTTACAACTCAGCCAGGCTTAAAACACTGACATCTGGCTTATGAGAGCAGGTGGCTTTCAGTGGGAGTTTCCGGATGGTTTCTCAATCAATACTTGTGAATACCTTTACAGATGAGATGTAAAGCAAAACCGTTAGACAATACTCCAAACCATAAAAGTAGACAACCTCTACTTTTTTTCTCCCTCATCTTTTTCTGTAAATGCAGATTATTTCCCCATACAGCTTTTGGTATGATGGACAGAAACTAATTTATTTTCTTGAGATGAATGAAAATACCATCAAGTTAGTTTATAGGTCTCTTGCCTAATTTTCTCTTACAGTGGAACATTCAGTCACTGGAACACTGGGACTGGAAGGAATAATGACCTAGCAAGATATTAAGAGATTTGGGCAGCTCCCCTCTTTCAGTAATTTCATCATTAATAAATGAATGAGTCTGTGTCTATTGTACCACAGCTCTTTCCTATGATCTAAAGGCAGTTTGGTGAAATGAGAACACCTTTTATCTTTTGGATACTGTATTCTATTTATGTTGGCCTATGACATCTAGCATCTCTGTCATTAAGCTCAATCAGTGGGGGAGGGGAGATAGGGTGGGAGGGTGTGGTGTGTGTGCACATACATGCACACATTGAAATTGGTGACACACAGAAGGACATAGACTATTGTACAGTCTTGGTGTTTGTATTACTATCTTTGTTGACCTAACAAAATACCCAACAAAACAACTCAATGTAGGAAGGGTTTGGCCCACATTTTGATGCAACAGTTCATCAGCATGGAGAATACATGGCTGGCAGTAAGAAAGGCTCTAGTGGTTAATTGCCTGATTGTCAAGCAGTTGGTTGTATTGAGTCATCAGCCAGGAACAGAGCCATGAATGCTGGAACCTTGTTGGTCTTCTTTGTGTGTGTGTGTGTGTGTGTCACATGGTATGATGATGCCCATATTCTGGGTTGGCCTTTCATCCTTCGGTAATTTCTGCTGAACTGCCCTCACAGACATGCCTAGTAATTTCTCCTGAATGAATCCAAATCCAGACAAGAAAGACTCCCACTAGCCAGCCTGTTAGGAATTCCAGCTCCTCTAGAAAGCGCCACCTGGTGATCAAGCTTTTTAATACATGGCCTTAGCATGTTCAGGATCTCTGATGGGAAAGCTGGGGACATTTAATTAGAGAGCATCAAACCTCTTCTACTCTCCACAATATGTATCGGTGACACTGTAATCAGAAACCAGTTCTTTCTGTTGATCTGTTTTGGACTTTCCTGTGGGAAATATGCCCAGAAAAATGACCCTTTCTAAGACCAGTAAGTTAGAAATCTTTTTTTTTTTTTTTTTTTTTTTTTTGCTTAAGTGATCAGCCTGAGACTCTGCCCTGAAAGTGTCCCCTTTGTCTTAGAGAAAGCCTCCGAGGCTGTATTGAGTCTATATGGTGTTGTGTTGCAAAGGGACAACAGGGCAGTTAGCTGTATTTTCCAAAAGGTCTACACATAGCTTTTGTTGTTTATATTTTTTTTGTTGTAAAAATGCAAGAGAGGGAAATCATAAACTTGTCTACAATGAAGGAGTGTCTAAGGAATGCTAATTGGGGCTCTCCGTTTGTTGCCAGATTCTTGACTCTTCCTAATTGGAGGGCCATTGCAGTGGACTACTTAGAGAGTGCCGATAGAAATGGATCTGAGTCAGATCTGTAAATGAGGATAAGATTGCCTCTAGAACTCAAAAGAATGACCCAAAGATGCTGTTTCTGTTTAGCATTTCATATTCTGATGATGTTACCCATATTATAGATTGAACTTGGGGTCTTGCACATGCTAGACAGAGGTGTTATCAATGAGCTTCACCCCTAAACCCTAATACATTGTTCTCGGTGGTGCTCAGGGTGAAGTTGTTAGCTGACTGAATAATACTTATAATTACCTATGATGACAGGACGTATATTTAACTCAGGGCACTGGATTGTTCCCTTTCAAGGACTGGTTTTACGACTGGTTCCATGTTTTGAATGAGTATGTGGGCCTAAATCTCCAGGATGGTATCATGTGCCATCCTTATGGGAATAGAGAGATGAATGTGACAGAAATCTAGTCTGCAGGAATATGAGAGGCAATGTTTTTTTGGGGGACACTTTAAGGGCAGTAAGGGGAAGGTTTAGGAAATCCTACAACCACAGGCTGCTGCAGTATATATTGCATGAAAAATATAACTCGAGTCCATACTAGCAAAGCACATTTGTCTCCAGGTGATAAGAGAATGGAATGAAGAATTTCAGTAGAGTTTGGTTGGAAAGCTGTTGTCAAGTATAATGAGGTATTGGTGATGTTCAAGTTCTCTGATAGATATCACTCATTTTTTCTCAGGGTTGGTCATTGGAAAATGACCTCTGCTTTCTTGCTCCTGCTCTGTCCTCTTGCTCCTGCTCCTCATCTCTTTCCATTCCCCTCCCTCTCTCTCCACATGCTCGTGTCCAGCCTCTGCTCCTCCACTCTCTCCCTTTGCCTTTCTCTGTCTCTACTACCCTATCAACTTCCCTCCCCATGCCCTGAATAAACTCTATTGCATAATAAAAACAAAAGAAAGAAAAGGAAAGAAAATTGTATCACCAAGGAGCCTATTCAGTGGAACAATAGGGAAGGTGGTTCTTTCTTCAGTCACTCTGTCGTCGACAGACAGCTTTTACTTATAGATTTTGATTTTATAGGTGACACGTTAGTTAATGTTCAGTTATATGAACTATTTTCCCCATTTTATCAAAATTTGCTTGACATTTGAGTGTTACCTGGGATTTACCTGGGAATTATTTATTGTAATATATAGAGACTTTCACAGTCTATATGTTTTGCATCACTGTTCTATACTAAAGGGAAAAGTAAGGTCTTGAAGAGACAGCATGTGGGCTGAATAAAATCCTGAGTCTTTACTGAGCAGAATACTGGAAAATATGGAACCAAACTAACATTATGAAGAAGGATATAGCTTAGAGTTTTAATTAAATGAACACTTAATTGCATATTTCTTTATCTGACTGAAAACTATGGTGGTGGTATCAGTTATAGGATCCATTAGCATAATTTAGATTTCACTTAGCTTGGGAACCATGGAAGAAAACAGGCCTCAACTCTTACCTACAGGTTCTCAAAATGAGGTCAAACTTCCTCTGTGGTTCAGCACAAAGGGACGAAGAATGGCACAGGGTGGTTTAATATCAATCATTTTGAGATTTGCCATCAAATAATAAAGTGAACTTGTAATTGCAGATTTACTAATTCTAGTACCTATGCTAGGAGGCAATATATTTAATGACATAAAATTCATTTTAGCACAATTAAAAATTTATTTTTTACTTTCATTAACCTGAAAAAAGTCCTAGTTTGTTCCATGAAGCTTATTTTTAAACTCCAAGAGATGTAATGATTCATAGATTCCTGCTGTAAAATGTCTTATATTACTCACTGTCATGCCTTGGAGAGAAGAAATCACTAGTCATTTGAACCATATGTGTGCCAGGTACTATGCAAATCATATGAATGTTGTGATCCCACACTATATGACTCTTGTGGTTATATCAGAAAATCAAGCTTCCATGAAAGTTAATAAAGCCAGAAGTGGAAGAAAGGATCAGCTGACCTAAGGTCAACTGATTCCACACCTCTCATTCTTTCTTCTACAGAATGCCATCTCTATTATCAGTATCCTAAAGATACCCAGAAGCTAATAACAGCTGGAATTCAGTTATAGCCAATAAGTCATCAAATGGGAACTTTATTTTGCTACTATAAGTTCTCATATTTTGAGATACACCAGGGGATATATTAAGAATATAAACAAATATTTAAAACAAAAATAATAAGAACAGGGGGCGGTGCTTAAGAGCATTAGCTGCTCTTCAAGAGGATTGGAGGATTTGCTTTGCCACACCCAAGTGCTGGCTCCTGACTCCTTCTTAATCCAGTTCTAGGGTATCTGCTGCCCTTTTCTGGCCTCTATAAGGTGTAGATACATACACATAGACAAACACACACATAAAGTAAATACACCTCTATAAAATGAATATAAACAAAGCATTTCCAGAAAATACTCACACTACCAAAGCAGCCATTTTGTTTTACAATCTTGCTTGTATCTTGAGCTTTGTGATTACTTAGGAATACTTGATGGTTTAATGCTTCTCTTTCCTGTGTACACTAGGAAATGCTTATCTATCTTCAAATGACGATAACTGAAAGAATTTGTTGGTTCCTGTCTATGCACATAACTTCTGATACTCATGAGCTTGCAGCATTGCATTCTGTCTTATTCGCTCTCCTAAATTCTGATCCTTTCACTACAGTCAAAAGCTTCATGGAGCAGTTTGTGTGTACTTCACAAGCCTATAAAACAATTGTCATACAGGCCTGGAATGAGCTGAAACTAAATGGAATCCACTAAACATTATATGGTCCAAATAATCAGAATTGCTTTAATTGAATTTCATTTACCACAATGTAACAGACTTTCAATTAGGTCAACTTTAGACTTGTCTGCCATAATGACAGCCCAGTTAGCAAAGCAACTCACTGCCTTTTGAGAAAGAGGCAATATTTTCTCAGGTGGTCTCCTCACTTGTTTTTGAAAGCAGAGTTGTAATTATAACCTCTATTTATGCAACCCATCACTGTTAATTTTAATCACACAGATTTGTTGTTTGTTTCTTACTAGAAGGGGGAAAGACATCTCATTATATTTAATGCAGTGTTTATGTACATAGCTGCATCAGACCAGCTGAGAAGCTATTCTGGTGAAATGATAATCTCTCCGACAACCTGATAATGAAATGATGAAACTCAGAAGGACATCTGATACACAAAACTACTGTTGATGCATACTTGCATACCAATAACATTATACTAATGACAGGCCACTATCATATTAACATGGAGCTAAGAAAAATATTATCTCAGACTTGTTTGAATTTAGAATTTAATAATTCTATCTACATATTCAAATCAAGATGTAAATCACATGGATGTATTAAAACAGAAGCTGGGAGAAAATTGATATATGAAATCACAGATATTATATAGCCATATTAAAATGATATTAGTTAATAACAGTATGCTTACAAAATAGCCAACTGAAAGAATTCTAAGTGCATACTCTCATGATTAAAATTAGGCAAAATGGGTCAGGATGTGGTGGCATATGCATTTAGTTCTAGCTCTTGGGAGGCAGAGACAAACTGATCTCTGAGTTCTAGGCCAACACAGTAGGCTTCTGGCCAGCCAGAGCCAGGTAATGAGGTCTTGTCAATGTGAAGGTGTTTGAAATTACCTAGGAGATAATACTGTATGTGGGGGCTTCTAGAAAGGATCAACTGGTGAGAGAAAACCTCCCAAAAGAGTAGATATCACATTCCAATTAATTTACAAAGCCTAACCTAATGTTTTATTGCATGATGATGAGCTGATTGTATTACAGGTGCTCCACTTTAAAAAGTAGGAGGCATCAGTCTAAGGGGCCCAGACATGGATGTATCTGAGGAATATGCTTTAACACCTACTTGCCTTCATGTTTTTCTGAGCAAGCACATACATTGTTCCTGCTGTTGCTGCCTGTGAATGTCAGACTTTTGACTCTTACAGGGTGGGATTTCAAGGTGACTTCAGATTTCTCAGGCCATACTGGGACTATGGAGACATCTAGCTTCATGACAGTTTCCAGGTTCTTAGGTTGTCTAGCATGAAGACAGCCACAGTTGGACTACCCAGGAACTATCTTATAAGACAATCTAGCAACCTCCTCCTATTGTATCATACAATGTGTATGATACAATATAAATATAGAGTCTATTGCTTCTGGTCCTCAGTTCATCTCTGCCTCTACCTTACTCTATAGGAGTTTCTCACTTAAGAACTTGGCAGCAATGACTGGTGGTTCTCTTAGTTCAAGACATGCACATATCTCCAAGAAATGCTTGTAGGAGAGATGGATATATATATATATATATATATATATATATATATATATATATATATATATATATATATATATATATCAGCTGATAGAACATTTGCTTAAAATGAGCCAACTGGCTCCAAGCTCAGTCCCCATTATCAAATTCAGTGTGATGGGGCACACCTATAATTGCAGCATTTAGGAGGTCCTTCTCAAGTTCATGATGAAGTTGTGGCTAGCTTATACAACATAAGGTTTTTCCCTCAAAGAAACAAAAGCTTAACAGACAAGGTTGGCAGTAATCCTCCTGCCTCCACTTCCTGGATGCTGGGATCACAGGTATGTGCTATCATGCCCAGAAATTGACCAGTGTTTATTAAATACCAGTTGGCTACCATAACATATTAGTTACTACTTTAAGTAGTTTATTTTAAAATGTTCATTAGTTATTACCATGTGGTGTGCTAAGACCCAGATAAAATCATCAATGTTTTTGTCCCCTCCTTGTTAGTGACATTATTGGGCAGAAAGTCATGAAAAAAATGCCCTTGTAAAAGGAGCAGGTAATAATCCATATTTGGAGAGGAGAGTGGGACATTCACTGCTAACATACACATCTCTGCAAACTGAATCAGGAACTTAGTGACTGTTCCTAGAGATCTGTATATTAAAATCTCCCTGGACTCACCAACACCTAATCAAGGAATTCTGTTTTATCAGTCATTTAACTGGCATTTCTTAAAGAAAATATATCAGCCCACAAGAATAGTTAATTTTATTATTACTTCTCAAGATATGTTTCTCAGTAGATTTCTCTGAACAATAACAACAAACAATTGGGGGAATGGCCAAACAATGACAACCCACTTGTCGTCGTGTGAAGGGCAGATTAAAGAAATAGGTACCCCAAAAGATTCTCTACTATACCACAAGGACACTTGCTCATATATGGTCATAGCAGCTTTATTCATAATAGCCAGAAAATGGAACAACCTAAATGTCCCTTAACTCAAAAATGGATAAAGAAAATGTGGTTCATTTATTCAATGGAATACTACTCAGCTACTAAAGACAAAGATACCATGAAATTTGCATGCAAATGGATAGAACTAGAAAACATCCTGAGTGAGGTAACCCAGACTCAGAAAGACACACATGGAATGTACTCACTTATAAATGGATATTAGCCATCAGTACAGTATAACCTTGCTACAATACACAGACCCAAAGAAGCTAAGTAACAAGGAGGGCCAAAGTGAGGATGCTTGATTCTCACTCAGAAAGGAAAATAAAAAAGACATTGGAGGTGGGTGGGGGGAGGGAACTGGGTGGAAGAGGTGGTGAGGAGGGAAACAGGGAAGGAGATTATGTGTGGGGAGATATGGGGCTGGGAGAGAGAACAGAAAGTTGGGAGTGTCTTAGTTAGGGTTTTACTGCTGTGAACAGACACCATGATCAAGGCAACTCTCATAAGGATATTTAATTGGGACTGGCTCACAGGTTCAGAGATTTAGTCCATTATTATCCAGGTGGGAGCATGAAGGCATGGTGCAGTCTGAGCTGAGAGTTCTACATCTTCATTTGAAGGCTGAATATTGGCTTTCCAGCAGCTAAGATGAGGGTCTTATAGCCCACACCAGTGACATGCCTACTCCAATAAGGCCACACCTCCTAATAGTATCACTCCCTGAGCCAATCATATACAAACCGTCACAGGAAGCATCACTGGGACTATCTAGAGACCCAGAAGAGGGGGGGGTCTTGGGAGTTTATGGGGGTGACTCTAGCTGAGACTCCTAACAGAGGAGAATATGTAACCTAAAGAGGCTACCTCCTGTAATCAGGTGGAACAACCAGTGGAGGGAGGGGATACCAACCCACCTACAAAACCTTTGGCCTAATGACTCCTACACACAAACGGTGCAAGGAAAAAGATGGAACAGAGATTGGGGGAATGGCCAAACAATGATTGTCTCAACTTGAGACACACCCCATGGGAGAGAGCCAACCCCTGACACTATTATGATACTCTGCAATGCTTCCAGACAGGAGTCTAACAAAGCTATCTTCTGAGAGGCCTCATCCAGCAACTCATGAAAACAGATGCAGAGACCCACAGCCAAACATTAGATGGAACTCAGGGAGTCTTGTGGAAGAGTTAAAAGAAGGATTA
This sequence comes from Mastomys coucha, assembly GCF_008632895.1. Lineage (NCBI taxonomy): Eukaryota > Metazoa > Chordata > Mammalia > Rodentia > Muridae > Mastomys > Mastomys coucha. The sequence continues at coordinate 15,862,364 of NW_022196913.1, read as the reverse complement.
TGGAGCCACAAAGGTCAAGGACACCACAAGAAGAGTTAACTAATCTGGGCTGATGAGACCTCACAGAGACTAAATCATCAACCAAAGGGCATGCATGGACTTAACCTAGGACCTAGGCTCCCTTCATATTTGTAGAAGATGTGTAGCTTGGCCTTCATGTGACTACCTTAACAACTGGAGTCAGGGCTGTCTCTGACTCTGTTGCCTGCCTTTGGATTCCTTTGACCTAGCTGGGCTGCCTTGTCTGACCTTAGTGGGAGACGATGTGCTTAGTCTTGCTGTTGCTAAATATATTGGGTAGTGGTGGGGGTTGGTACCCATTGGAGGCCTCCTTTCTCTGAGAAGAAGGGGGAATAGAGGTAGGAGGTGTGAAGGTGGGACTGGGAGAAGTTGGGGAGCTGAGATCTAGATGTAAAGTGAATAAATTATATATTTATATATATATACATATATAATGTATATATACACATACATACTATATATATTAGGCATCACTAACCATAAATTCTACCAGATCATTAATGAGCAATGTCACCAATCTATGGGAGAATGGCTGACAATGAAAGGAGCTCATGGCAAGGAGAGATATTTTAGGAACCTAAAACTAGGATGACAGACTCCTGAGAGATGTTTGTAGGTGAAGTGCTTTTAGTACACCAATGAAGATTTGAGTTCAATCCCCAGAGTTCATGTGATAATATGTACTTGTGATCATGACACTGAAGAGATAGAGACAGATATATCCTAGGTGTCCTATGAGCAGCCAGCATAGCCTAAATGACAAGCTCTTGGAGAGAGAGAGAGAGAGAGAGAGAGAGAGAGAGAGAGAGAGAGAGAGAGAGAGAGAGAGAGAGAGAGAGACCATGTCTCAAATAACAAAGTTTGCAGATCCTGAGGAATAACAGCTGAGGTTAGCCTATGTTTCCTACAAATATCTGTTTATACATGTGTACCCACATGTTCATGGACATGACATACATATGTACAAGCATGCACACATACATGCTTCTACAGCTTCAGAACTTGGATCAGTAACTACCTTGTAGGGTATGATGCCAACTTGTAGATTCAAGGGAGACACAATATTGATAGAAAAGTTAATGTTGCTGGGTAGTAGTGGTGCATGCCTTTAATCCCAGCACTTGGGAGGCAGAGGCAGGTGGATTTCTGAGTTCAAGGCCAGCCTGGTCTACAAAGTGAGTTCCAGGACAGCCAGGGCTACATAGAGAAACCTTGTCTCAAGAAAAAAAAAAAAAAGAAAGAAAAGTTAATGTAGATTTGTCATTTATTGTCATTTAGTAGGTGTAAAGTACTACTTTTATCATTTTACACAGATAACTTTATTTGGTTTTTATGACAAACTTGTGGTGTGAACGTGACTAGGTCTGTTTTACAGACATGATAGTTTTGGGGAAGTACTGTGGCAGAGATGTGTTCATAGGGTCAAGATGGAGATCTGCACCTGTGTCTCCTGACACCATACCCATTTTGCCTAGGACTTTTATTTAGATAGCTATCCCTTCAAACTTCTGTTCAGTTTTATTACTTGATTTTAGCATCTGTTACCAAAAGCAACCTAATACAATTACATGCATTCATCCTATGAGCAGAGTATATACTTGGAAATTTAGAACTACTCTACATTTGTTGATATCAGAACAAATTTTATCTTTCTCAAAAAAAGAGAAATCAATAGTTAGAGTTCAATCTCAAGAAATAATATTACCATATCATTTTAATTCCAAACAACCTCAGAATCTGTGTACTAAACATCATCAGATGAGTCACGGGACAGAATAATGACCTTCATAGTCCTTATATGACTTGAATTATATAGGACAATTAAAATATTCCTGTTTTTAGATGAGTTTAAAGTTATGTTTGATTCATTTTATAAATTAGTAAATATTTACTCTTGCCAAATTATAGAATGGGAAAGAAACCATGTTATTCAAGGAGCTTCATGCTGTTCTAAGTCATTGATCTTTTTAGATCATTTTTTTTTGTTGTTGTTGTTTTTGTTGAATATGTGATTGCTTGTCATCAGGAATAAAGGTGAGTTCAAGATGAGTTAGATGCAGCCATGTTTGACCTCATAGAAAGTCACACACATAGCCGGGCGGTGGTGACGCACGCCTTTAATCCCAGCACTTGGGAGGCAGAGGCAGGCGGATTTCTGAGTTCGAGGCCAGCCTGGTCTACAGAGTGAGTTCCAGGACAGCCAGGGCTATACAGAGAAACCCTGTCTCGAAAAAAAACCAAAAAAAAAAAAAAAAAAGAAAGTCACACACATATACTTGAGCTTTCTCTGCTTGACTTGTACTTAGGAAATGGGTGCGGTTGAGAGAAAGGATAATAAATATTATTGAAGAAAGGAAGGTTGATGTAACAGTGATACCACTTGGTCAAAAGTCCTCTTAATCCTTGTATCTGTATTAGACAGGATTTCCATAGAGGAACAGAACCAACAGTCACCTGCCATCATTGTGAGAGGTGGCACATACCATGGTCTCCCATCATCAGCTAGAGAACCAGGGGGATTAGAAACATAAATGAGTTGTAGACTGAAGTCAAGAACCGTGCAAATGACCCCATAAGTTAATGCTGCACTGAGTATTAAGCTTGAGAACTATTGACTCTAATCTGTACAGTAGGAGAATGCAGACATCTCAACTCAAACAGTAAGGACATGTCTCCATCCTCCACCATTTTATTCTTTGTTTTCTTGCACATTGTTGCTCAGTCAGGTGATCAAGATGCTAGACTGTTCAGAAAAACTCTCAAAGACACATATAAGTGATATTTATGAGAAATTTGAGTTTTCCTCACTTATCCCAGTTAAGTAAGTGGAAACAAACACACACATGCATGTACACATGTATGTATCCATCACATGTGGCTCCTTGAAAACTAAAATTTAGATCCATCTTCTCAAACCATAATATTCAGACAAAAACAACAATATTATAAGTACCTGTATCATGATCACTGCATGTTTGGTGTTCTGCCAACATACTGTGACTTGAATGCTTGTATGTAAAGTTAACAACACGTGTGCTGACACTACCAAGATGTCTTATTTTGCATGATATATGCATGTGCAAGAAAAGTAAGCAGATTTCATTATAAAAATGTATCCATAGAGAATTCAGAAAATGAGTCTGGATACCAGACATTTAGTTTTTAATGCCCAAATATAGAACTTTTATTAACATACAAAAGCAATGGGAAAGTAATAGCTTATGGGCTATTAGTGGGCTCAGTCAGTAAGAACATTTGCCACCAAACATGATGACTCTAGTTTATTATCCAGAAGCCACATGGTAGAAGGAAAGGACAGACTTATATAACCTGTTCCCTGACCTACACACACACACACACATACACACACACACACACACCTGTTCCATGGTGCACATGTGTGAGCACAATCACACACAAGTAAATGCATGTAGTAGTTATTTAGAAAAGCTACAGGTTGTTTAACCTCACAGGACAGTAAACTGATAAGAAAAGAATCAAGTCAATATATTACTACATAACAAAGTTGTTTTAAAGGTATTCCTTTATCTTGATTCAAAAGATGTTTTTATGTTTTCTGCATACATTTTATCAATCCACTTTTAAGAGAAATAAATAAAGATTTATTTTTATTTTTTGTGTCTGAGTGTTTTTGCCTTCATGTAAGTATGTGTAACATCTGAGTGCAAATGCCTGCAGAGTCCAGAAGAGGGCTTCAGAACTCCTGGGACTGGAACTTCAGATGGTTGTGAGCTGCAGTGCTCTTACCCAAGTGAGCTAACTCTGCAGACATTATCAATCAACCTCTGGAATCATCGTTATTGCCCACTGTTTAAAACTAGAAATAACAGAAAATAAAATGTAATACATCATGAAGGAGAGTGAGACCAGCACACATTTTCATAAATCCTTAATAGTTCTCAGGATTAAATATTGTGTAAGAACCAGAAATTAAATGAAACCTTATCAGCCTTACAGGATAAAAAATTTTGCTACATTTCTTCCCTGTGATTTAAATGCCTGTCATTCATGTATACCTCAGTGGCTTTTCTTGATGCTATGATAAAACACTGGGAAAAAGCAACTCAAAGAAAGAAGAGTTCCTTTTGGATTACATTTGGAGTGGGTCCAGTTCATCCTGGAGTGAATGATGTGATTGCAAACGTATGAGCATTCACATGGTGTCTGATGTCTGGAAGTAGAAAGAAATGAGTTCTGGTGGTGTCCTCCTCCTCTTTTTTTCTTTTTCTTTATTATGGGACAGCAGTCCATGGGATGGTAGCTCCCACATTCCTTGTGGACCATTCATCCTCAGCTATACCTCTTTGGAAACACTGTCACATAAGACACATCCAGAATTACACCTTCTAGTTTATTCCCAAGCCAGTTAAGCTGACAATATTCACCAACACGATGACTTTAAGCATTTTCCAGTAATGATATAACTTACATTATATAATAGCTATGTATCTTGATTTGGCTCTCTGTGAATTTTATTACTTCTGTATATTGCAAGAATTTATCTCACACAAACATTTACACTGCAAATATGGTCATCCTCCTGATTGGTAAAGGCAGGTGCTACAAAATGCTCAGTGAATACATGAATGTGTGCCTCAGCAAGACTTGATGGGTTTATGATGTCATTCTTTAGGCAAATTACCCAGTGTCAGAAAAACTGAACAAGATGTCATTGGGATAACTGTGAAAAATTGCATAAAATCGTGGCTGGATGGCTTGTAGGAAAATAGCTTCCTATGTTAATGAGAAAGAATTCATATTCATTCATTTTTACTTAGATTGGTCCATTGCGTACTGAAAGATGTATTCCTGCAAAGGAGTGCTTTACAGACCATGAGTCTATCAGCTGACAAGGTCTGTGCTCTGAGACTCACCCCTTCCCACTGCAGATTTCTCACATTTGCATATGGATAGACAAAGGTGTGAAAGCCTTAGACTCCTTCCCTGAGAACTTATTTATTTTAATTGTTACTTTAAGGTCTGTAATGCCAGAAATGAATCCAACAGGTTCATTCCAGACTTCATACCTTCTTAAGTTTTGACTTATTATTTTCATTATCTTGAATTATATATTTCATTTCCAAAGTTAATCCAGGTGAATATCTAGGCAATGAGTGCAGAATCACACAGTATTGGAGCCTAGCACCACTGACATTATTCTCTGCTCTCAAAATTTTGGGAAGGATACAGTCTAGAAGGTTATTGCTTATCCAAACAACATAGAGCACTAGGGACAGGAAGGTCTTTAGGGGATGGGGAATGTGGCTGAACTCTTAGGTAAATCTATGAAGAATGGTGGCAGCCAATATAAACAATAATAGAAAACATGTTTTCTCTCTACCAATTTTTTTGTTTGTTTTTAGTAACATAAAGGACCTCATGAAACTGAAAAGTTTCTGTAAGGCAAAGGACACTGTCAATAAGACAAAAAAGCAACCTGCAGATTAGAAAAAGATCTTCACTAACACTATATCTGATAGAGGGCTAATATCCAAAACATACAAAGAACTCAAGAAGTTGAACTCCAGAACTCCAGAATACCAAAAAGTCCAATAAGGAATTGGACTACAGAGCTAGACAGAGAATTTTCAACTGAGGAATCTCAACTGGCTGAGAAGCACCTAAAGAAGTGGTTCACATCCTTAGTCATCAGAAAAATGCAGATAGAAATGACCCTGAAATTCCACCTTCTACCAGTCAGAATGGCTAGCATAAAAAAGGAACTCTGGCAATAGCAGATGCTGATGAGGATGTGGAGAAAGTAGAACACTCTTCCATTGTTGGTGGAATTGCGAACTGGTACAAGCACTCTGGAAATGAATCTGGCTGTACCTAAGAAAATTGGAATAGTTCTACCCGAGGATCCAGCTACACCACTCCTGGGCATATACCCAAAAGAAGCTCTACCATATCACAAGGGCACATGCTTTACTATGTTCATAGCAGCTTTATTCATGACAGCCAAAAACTGGAAACAACCCAGATGTCCTTCAATAGAAGAATGAATACAGAAAATGTGGTACACTTACACAATGGAATACTACTGAGCTATTAAAAATGAGGACATCACAAATTTTGCAGGCAAATGGATGGAAGTAGAAAATATCATCCTGAGTGACGTAACTCAGACCTAAAAGGATATACATGGTACGTATTCATTGATGAGTGAATACGGGCCCAAAAGTTCAGAATATCCATGATTCAACTCACAGACCATATAAAGCTTAACAAGAAGGAAGGCCCAAGTGTGGATGATTCAGTTCCACTTAGAAGGGGGAACAATATAATCATAGGAGGCAATATAATCAGGGGAGGGAGAGGGACAAAAAAGGGGGCAAATTTAGTTATGGGGGGGAGACAGGAGGCCAAGAGAGACAGAAGAATAAATAGAAGTATGCAGCAGTTGGGTGGGGGAAATGAGGAACCATTAGAAAGTCCCAAATGGCAGAATATGGGAGGCTCCCAGGACCCAATGTGGATGATGTTAGTAAAAACCCAACAGCAGGGATATAAAACCTGAAGAGACCACCTCCAGTAGATAGGCGTGGTCCCATTTGAAAGATAGAGCCACAAACCTATTTCAAAATTTTAACCCAGGATTGTTCCAGTCTAAAGAAAATGCAGGGACAAAAAAGAAAGCAGAGACTGAAAGAAAGGCATCCAGACACTCCTCCACCTTGGATTCCGTCCTTTTGCAGACACTAATCCCCAACACTATTGCCGATGCCAAGATGTGCTTGCAGACAGGAGCTTAGCATGGCTGAGAGGCTCTACCAGCACCTGTCTGAGACACATTTAGTTACTTACAGCCAACCATTGGACTGAGCCTGTGGACCCCTATGGAAGAGTTAGGAGAAGGACTTCAGGAGCTGAAGGGGATTGCAACCCCATAGGAAGAACAACATTATCAACTCACTGGAACCTCCAGAGCTCCCAGGGACTAAGCCACCAACCAAAGAGCAAACATGGGCTGGTCCATGGCCCCTGCTACATATGTAGCAGAGAACTAACTGCTTTGTGAGGTGGGAGTGGGTGGGTAGGGCGGGAAGCAGTCCCTTAGAGGGAAAAAGGAGATGAGATGGGTTGTGGTGGGGGGCTCGTGGAGGGGAAACCAGGAAGGAGGACCACATTTGAAATGTTAATAAATAAACACATATAAAAATATACAGTGTGTAAACATAAAGAGAAAAAAATAATGTAAAAAGCAAGCAAGCAGATAAACGTCAGCCATTGTCCATACCTTCTCTTAGAAGGCTTTGTCTTCCATAGGCTGTGCCATCTGAGGTTTGTGACCTCTTATACGTGTGACGGATTCCATCTTACTTATCCTGGTAAAGGACAGGGGTATTTGCTTGTACTTGTTTGAAATTGCAGAGAGGATACAATTAAGATTTCCTTGATTAATTTGATTATTAACATTCTATATGGCTAATTATTAGACCACCTCTATCCACCAATACTTTCTCATGAAACATGTTCTTCTCATTGTTTGGGTCAAAACAGTTCTTAAAACTGGACAATGGAGATAAAATTGATTGGTAGAAAGTATGAAGGAAAGAGAAAGTTCTGATTGCATTTATTTTTTTAAGCAACCATAATTGCCCTCTGTTTCAGCAGCATCCCCTGAAATAATTTCTTATAGAATTTTAATGTAGTAATCGGAGCAAAGGCATAAAAATACCTTATTGCATTAAATACACATTTAGTGCATCCTTAAAATCAGATAATTTTCAAGAATATAATTTGATCATGTGATTCAGTTCATGATTCAGGCCTTTCAGAAAAAGGAGGAACATAGCATCCTATGAGGAATGGAACTTCAACATCACATTTCTCTAGACTGGTCTAAACAAGAATATCACTTTTAAATAAGTTTTCTATTCAGACATACCAAGTTCCTCTCTCCTTTCTTTCTCTTTGTCTCTTTGTCTCTCTGTCTGTCTCTCTGTCTCTCTATCTCTCCCTTATCCTCTCTGTCTCTCCCTCTCTCTGTCTCTCTTTCTCTCTGTCTCTGTCTTTGTCTCTCTGTTCTGTCTCTCTCTCCCTCCCCCCCGTGTGTGTGTGCGTGTGTCTCTGTTCTCTCTGTCTCTCTGTGCCTATCTGTCTGTTTTACCCTCCCTCCCTCCCTCTCCCTCTCCCCCCTCTCTCTCTCTTTCTCTCTCTCTGTGTGTGTGTGTGAAATTCTGGTATGTAGCTTTGCTTTGTTTCAATAATATTCCTGATTCTGTGAAAAAAAAAAGTGCTTAGAAAGGTTCAGTTTCCCAGAATTTCACTTATAGAAACCATATAAAATGCATGCATTTATCTATGTCACAGGACCACATTTTAGTGTAATATTTGTTGCCACAAATAAGATCTCACTGATTTCTTTAGCTGGAACAATAGTTTTCATGATAAAACAAAGGGACTGAGTGTCCTAATTTTATTTCTGTTGCTGTGCTAAAACATCCTGACAACAGGTGAGTTCAGAGAGAAAGGTTTTATCTTAGTCTAAAATCCTAGGTTACCAGTCATCACTGTGGGAATGTCAGAGTGGCAGGAGCTTGAAGCAACCCGTCATCTCACATCCAGAGTCAAGAGCCGAGAGATTGAGTGTATGCATGTTCACTTGCCTCCTATTTCAATTCAGCTTGATATTTCCATTCCTACAGCTCATGTCTAGAGGATTGCATGTGAATGGTACAGTCAAGTATGATCAGGGGCTTGCCACATCCATTAACTGACAACCTCTCATAGACTACCCATAGCCAACCCAATATAAACACCTTTCATTGATATTCTTCCTAGGAAATTCTATATTATGTCAAGTTGATAACCAAAGCTAACTGCCACTCTCAGTAAGTGATTGCTTAAAATTTTCAAATTCAGACTAAACATGAAGCTTTACTGTTAACATTATATATAGCTCATTATTAATTCATTTCCCCCAATCAGTACCTTCTTTTTATATTTATTTATTCACTTTACATATCACTCACTGCCCTCCTCTTGGTTTCTTCCTCCCCCAATACTTACCCCCACTCCCTCTCCTCCTCTGAGACAGTGGATAACCCCTCTACATATTCCCCTACCCTGGCATATCAAGTCTACTTGGAGCTAGGAGTATCTTTTCCCACTGAGACCAGAGAAGGCAGCCCAGTTAGAAGAATATATCCCACAGACAGGAAACAGCTTTTGGCATAGCCCCCACTCCAGTTGTTCAGGACCCACGTTAAGACCAAGCTACATATCTGCTACCTATGTACTGGGAGGCCTAAGTCCAGCCCATGTATGTTCTTTGGTTGGTAGTCCAGTCTCTGAGAGTCCCAAGTGTCCAGGATAGTTGACTCTTTTGGTCTTCTTACAGAGTTCCTATCCCCTTCAGGGCCTCTAATTCTTCCATCAAGTCTTCCATAAGAGTCTTCAAGTTCCATCCAGTGTCTGACTGTGGGTCTCTGCATTTGTTTTAGTCAGCTGCTGGATGAAGCCTCTCAGAGGACAGCCATGCTAGACTCCTGTCTACAAACATAACAGAGTATCATTAATAGTGACAGGGATTGGTCCTTACCCATGGTATGGGTCTCAAGTTGGGCCGGTTATTTGTTGATCATTCCCTCAGTCTCTGCTTCATATCCCATCCTGCATTTGTTAGAGAGGATAAATTTTGAGTAGAAAGATTTGTGGATAGGTTGAGCACATCCTTTTCATTGCTTGGATCAGAAAGTTCTTTCTGCTGGGCTGGGGTGGTGTAAACCTTTAATACAAGTACTTGGGAAGCAGAGGCAGGAGGCTCTCTGTGAGTTCAAGGCCAGTCTTATCTGTAGAGCTAATTCTAGTACCACCAGGACTATATAGTGAAACCCTGTCTTACAAAACCAAAGGAGGGAAAGAATGTTCTTGAAACTGGACAATATCCTTGGCAAAGTAAAATTGAGTAAGATTTTGGTAATAAAATGCTAAACATCAGTATTGATCTGTTAGTAGCAGATGAGTTAGTAGCATATTTGAAATTCCAGATAAATAAAGTATCTCATATATTCTAGTGATGTCAAAATAAGTATCAAATAAGACAGTCTTTGTGCCCATGGATATAAATGATAAATATAGGAATATCTCTTTTAGATTGTGTATCGAATCCATACACTCTTTTGCTTATGTTGTATAACATTGTGTCACAAATGGGAATTGATAGCTCTAGTACACTGTGAAGATATTGATGAAATCTATTTTTATAGTTCATGGATTTTATGCAATAGTTTTTTCATTTGTCAGATAATTCTGACAGTTCTAATTTTGCAGAATTTTCCTTTCAATGCATATGTCATAGTTTGCTGTTTCTTCCAATATTGTACAGCCCTCTTCATATTTTTTCAGCTCAGAGTCTAGATATAATCCTCATAAAACTAATATGCATATATCACTGTTAATATCACCGCTGGTGTTGCACTTGCATGGAGAAAGACCCATCATTGGTCTCAGGAGGCTGGTGTGCTAGCAGTAAGCATTTCAAGGTCAAACACCACCAATCAACTAGCAGCAAAGAATAATTCTAAAGTTTAGATAAATGGCCTAAACAAATAAGTAACATTTTAAATATTCCTGTTCTAGAATGTTTAATGTTCCTATCGATGTGCGACTAAACAAAAGAGCTCCCTTTTGTACAGAAAGGAATACAGATGAATTATATTTAGTTTCTGCCACAAGTGGTATTAGCATAAGACTATTTTTTGATACAACTAGAACAAGGAGGCACAGTGTACACTTTGCACACTTGAAATACCCACATTTAAGAGATTGAGACAGAAGGATAAAGAACTTAGGGTCATGCTTGTCAGCACAGTGACCTTAAGTCCAGCTGTCGCTTCAAGATATATCTTTTCAAGACAATTAGAAACCTTTCTTTCTGCTTACTAAATTACTGTGCAGTTGAAATGTTAGTTTTCGTGTCTCTTTGTATAGGTGCTGCCTGGTTGCTCTACTCCATCCACAAATACCAACTTTTTATATTTCCTCCAGTCGTTAATATTGATGGCCACCCTCTCTGGCTAAGCTGAGAGACTGCGATGACCATTGGCTTATACTTATTTATTTTTCTGGACAAGTCTTACATTCATTTTTTTGTTCCTCTGCAGGCTGCCTCTGGTCTTCTCTTGTTCATTTACCAATGTCAGCCACAAATTACTTAAATAGCTTGGCTATAGTAAAGTGTCATAATGAGCAATATCCCTTTCAGTAAATTACACATCAAATCCAGGGACATCTACATTTTCTCATATATCTGTATTTTCAGCACCAATTTGCCATTTAATCAAACATTCAATTTGTTCTAAAACAAAACAAAAACAAGCACAAAAACACTCTCTAATTTGCCCTTTATCTTGGTTGGTTAGGATTTTTTGTTTTTGTTTTTGTTTGGTTTGGTTTGGTTTTTCTTGTCAACATGGCACAACCTAGAGTCCCCTGAAAAGAAGGAACCTCAGTTGGAGACATGCTCAGATCACATTGTCTGAGGGCATGTCTGTAAGGAATTGTCTCAACTGATGATTGGTGTGGAAGAGATCAGCCTATGTGGGAGGTACCCTCCATAGGCAAGAGGGCCTGCGATAAACAGGAAAACTGGTTGAACATGATTTTGGGAGTGAGACAATAAGCAACATTTCTCTATAGTTTCTACTTTACTTCCTATTCTAACTTCCATCTGTCATGGAATATGACCTGGAAACATAAGGTACAATAAGCATTTTATTTCCCAAAGTTGCATTTTGATTATGGTGTTCACCTGTTCATCAAAGCAATAGAAACACTAGAACATCCTTCCTGCATTATCTTCAGCAAATCTTTTCCTAGCTGATGAAGTTCCGGGGCTTTGAAGAGGTGCATCCTTGTTCTGTTTAAGGCTCCAGTGTCAACACCAAATAGAAGAGAAGCACCAGGTAGGAGCTAAAATCTTTTCATGTACTAATGAAATTCAATTTCAGAGCAAACTAATGCTACCTCCAGCTTTGATTGAACTGTCTTCTCACAACATCTGTATTCTGATGGCAAAGCCATTGCAGAAAAGGACATACAATGATATGTATGGATTCTTAATTCAATGACATATACATGCTAAGAACTGAAGGTAAGCCTGCTTATAATCCCAAGTGATTACTGGGAGATATAGATTTATAATCAATAAAAACTTTGTAGTAACTGCATTGTATAAGTAAAGAAGAGGATTTACCATTGCTAAATTGTCCTATGAATATAATGTACCCTGGATAGGAGGTATATCTAGAATGGCATTGAATAGAATCTTAAAAGCGTAGCATATAAGGGAGTGAGAGTACAGCATAAATGAATGGCATAGATCTCAATCTAGAAGAAAAATTCAGAAAAATAAAATAGATTCAGTAGGCCAAATTTATTTAGAGTACATCAATATTCACTGAGCATCATAATATATAAATGGTTTCATCGTATATATATGGCTGAAACAGATAACATATGGGCTAATAATCTTTTAAAATTCAAGATTGAACTAAGATTCCTTCTGGAGGCTTAGCTATTAAGACAATGCACTGTTCTTCCAGATGTTGCCAGTTTGATCCCCAGAACTTTTGTCAAGTGGTTCACACTGACTGTCACTCCTACTCCTGGTGCCTTCTTCTGGTCACATCAGCCACCTGTAGTTCACAAGTACTTGCCTACACACAGACACACATGGACATATAAAGAATTAAAAAAAAATAGATCTTGAAAGCTGCATTTGAGCTAACATTTCCTTTTATATAACCACCTAACCATTATGTGTAAAGAGACTGAAACCTACTCTCTCAAACATCAACTGGATTCTCAATAACAACTTCTAAACTTCTATCAATGACTAGCATCTTTCAGTTTAAAACTAGCTTGAGCCATAGGTCTATATGCTATATGTTCT
>NW_022196913.1:15839499-15849411 GCF_008632895.1 Mastomys coucha | reverse complement strand
AGCCAGTTAAAATTTATAAAACTCAATGTATGGAGATTCTCTCATTTACAGACTGTAAAAATGAAATCCCTAACAGAGGTGAACTTAAGACTCAGAGAAGTGCCCACTGTGCTCTGGTATGTCCCTCTGCCTAAGCACTTTAGGGCCTTTTAGAATAGGGGCACGTTTAAATGCATAGTTATTCCTCACATAGTACATTATAACTTTGGGACATTTGCCATGTTCTGAAATTACACAAGGATGAAGAATAATAGCTGGAAACTTCACAGAGATTTCTGTGAAATGAGTGGATTTCAGAAAATCAGTAGTTAAATGAATCAGAGATAGATGGAGCTTTATTAATAATGACTTGAAGTCAGCACCAGCTCAATTCATTCTAATTGGATTAAGGTGACCAGCCACTACCACTATCCCTGCCTCACAAAGAAAAGTAAATCACACTGTGGGGAGTTGAGGCTCAACAAAACTCATTAAACATTCCAGGACAAGAGCAAAGGAAAAGAACAAAGCCACCATGCTGCCTAGTTTTATGTCAACTTAACACAAACTAGAGTCATCAAAGAAGAGGGATCCTCAAGTGAGAAATTGCCTGCAGAAGATTTGGCTGTAGCCAAACCTGCAGGACATTTTCTTAATCAGTGATCAAAGGAGATGTCCAGACCACAGTGAGTGCAACAACCCCTGGGCTAGTGGTCCTGTGTTCTAAAAGATCATCAGCCTGAGCAAGCCATGAGGAACAAGTCAGTAAGCACTCCGCCCCCATGGCCTCAGCATGAGCTCCTGCTTTCAGGTCCCTGTCCTGTTGGTGTTCCTATCCTGTCTTTCCTTGCTGAAGGACAGTGCTTGTGGAAGCCTAAGCCGAATAAGCCTCTCTATGTCCCTTTGGACTTGGTGTATTATTACAGCAGTAGGAACTCTAAGTAGGAAACCACTTCTGATATGGGAAATAAAAAGAGAAGTTTAATCAAATAGGAAAAGGGAAACAGAAGAAGATAACTAGAAAGATGTCAAACTTAAGAGGAAGCTGATGGAAGAAAGAAAATTGGAATTATAGAATTAAATGGGTGTTATCTCAAAACAAAAGAGGAAGCAAAGCTGTGTACGGCAGTGGGCGAGCATCTTTGGTAACAACAGTGAAGCACAATAACAGATACACTGCCTTTGAACATCTCCATTCCTCCTAATCTAGTAGACTCTTTTTTCACCTAGAAGACTACAGGATCCTCTATCTCTAACATTTGCATGCTACCGTGTGTTCTTTAGAATAAAGTCAAGTGAAAGAATGATTAAAAAGGGAAGGAAGGCTCAGCAAGTGACAGAGCTTGTAGCCAAGCCCGAGGACCTGGATTCAGTCCTCCAGTCTGCAAGGTAGAAAGAAGGAGCAATTCTGACAAGTTGTCCTCAGATATACTGAGAGATTGAAGGTTTTATTATATTACTATTTGAAATTAACATAATATCTCATTTTTATAGAAAACGACACCTTCAGGTTTTTATAGCAAAGAATGCCTTCAGGATTTTAAAAAGAAGCCAACTTATAATCCTTGTTATTTACGTGGAACTTTCTTTGGATAGAGTGCTGTCTCTCCCATGCTGTAGTTTGTCTCTTTTCTGTGCTGACTTTTCATTTTTGGCTATGAAGCTTTTTAGTGTGAAGACAGTCCTGTGGTCCTGTATGTTTTCTACTACGTGTGTCTTTGTGATAGGTATTTCTCAAAAGAAGACAAGCAAACTGATAGGTATGCAAGTCACTGCTTTATGCCTTTTTGTTTGTTTGTTTGTCCTCCTCCAGACAGGGTTTCTCTGTATAGCCCTGGCTGTTCTGGAACTCACTCTGTAGACCAGGCTGGCCTAGAACTCAGAAATCCGCCTGCCTCTGCCTTCCAAGTGCTGGGATTAAAGGCATGCACCACCATGCCCAGCTATGTCTTAATCACTAGGGAAATGAAACTGAAAACTACAAAGAGGTACTCTATCGAAGGAATGAAAAAGTCATTAAAAAGGCAAAATGGGCCGGGGAATTGGCTCAGTGGTTAAAGAGCTTGCTGTAAGAACATGAGGATCTGAGTTCCGATCCACAGAGCAGATGTAAATGTTGAGAAAGCATGAAGGCTCACCTGTAATTCAAGCCTCAGGGGATAAACAATCCCCTGACTAGGTACATCCAGTAAGCTCTAGATTTGAATGAGAGGCCTTGCCTCAATAAACGAAGTGGAAAAATAATAGAACTTGGTTCCAAACATTAACTTTGTATGTTTACATTGCACATTGAGAAAAGTATGTTCATATAATGCAAATTAAATGGATGACTCTAAAAATGTGGAGTGGAGTGGAAATAGCTTAAAGAAGGAGCTTGACACATTTAGCAAACATGTTGATCTCAGTTTCTGGAAACCCTCCTGCTTAACAAATGGTTATCTCAGGGCTGGGAGATCATTCAATGATTAAGAGCACACGCTGCTGTTCTAGATGCCCCAAGTCTCTCCCCAGCATCCAAATTTGTAGGCCCCAAATCAGCTAAATTCCAGTTCTGGAGAATGAGATGCATTCCCTGGAATGAGGTGAGCATGCATGCATGCATGCACACGCACACACACACACACACACACACACACACACACACACACTTGTATGCATACACATACACGTGTACATACACATGTGTACACACACACACACACTCACGCACATACCCACACATGTGAGCATACATACATATACCTATAATTAAAAATAAAATAAATTACAAAAAATATAACCAGTTCTTCATCATTATAATGAGCGTGGTTGGGAGAAGTCATGAGGTTCTGTCATTCAGCCTGGGAGCAGGTGGGACTGCACAGAATCTAGCCTTACACAGACTCTGCTCAGTGCTCAGGATAGAAATTCCCCGCTGCAAACAACTCCATAAACAACCACAGGTAATGGTGTTAACGGTCCCGTGACAGGGTGTAAATCCATAGCGAGTGCCTGTGCAGAGGCGTTCACTTAGGCCTCATTAGTTCTTCCTAGCCCTCCTTCTTCTTGTCAACAAGAGGGATATACTTTCAGATGGTACGGAATGTTCAGAGGTGCAGGATGAATAAATCATCTGAACCCTGTGTGCGTTTTGATAAATCTCCGTCTCTGTAGAACCATCGGGCATCCTGGGACTGTATTTCTCCTTTTGTTGCCTTGCCTTGACACAAGCCCTAAAATTTAAGACTAGAAACTTGAGTTTTTATTTTTATTTTAAAATGATATATCCTTACGTGGGGAGTCAATTTTCAGTTGATTTATGTGAAAGGTTGTGTATTAGATGGCAATGGGGAATTTTCTGTCCACCAGAAATTTTTCATTCTGTTTTTATTTTTTTTAAAGCTTTTACCTTTAACTGATATGTATGCATTTATTTGTGGGGTCCATTATATATTTATCTACATATGTAATGTTTGAAACATGGTAATTACCGTTTTCCTCTCTTTTAGTATTGTTTCATTTCTGCTTCTCTGGACACGGCCTCTGGCAGTTATGTGATATATAGTGTCCTAACTTTAGATTTCATTTGACTATCACAGGACTGTCTTGACCCATCAGCTGCCTGAGTGATGACACCGGGAACTTTTATTAGTTATGAAAGCTTGACCTTAGCTGTCTTGATGCGAACTAGCTCCTGTAACTTAAATTAACTTGTTTTTAACTAAATCTACATTTGGCCACATGGCTCCCGAGGACTGGCACCTGTTTCTCCCTCTGCTTCTGACTGAGGAATCCCTTGGACCTGATTCTTTTCCAGAGTTCCTATCTCTGCTAGATATCTTGCCTATCCTCTCCTACCTAGCTATTGGCTTCTCAGATCTTTATTAAACCAATCAGAAGGTGTCTTAGGCAGATAAAGACAGAGACACACCTCCACACAGTGTATAAAAAGCTTATCCCAACAACCTACTTCAACTACCAAGTGATCAACCATGTGAGCTCCAACAAACACATGAGATCATGTGACTCTCATCTTTATGCACTAGGCTTATTCATGTAATATGCAAACATCTTCCTAAATCAGTGTTACTACATGTGATGGGTTTCACCTACTCTGTGGCTTGATATTCTGATACATGACTATCCATATCAACATCAGTTCAGACCCTCATCCCTCAGTGAACAGTTCTGTCAGTTCTATGTTTGCATTTACAAATGCTGGATTTTTTTTTTGATATTTCCATTTTTCCTCCCCTTTAAGGAAACACTATGGTATTTGTCATAATGTCTGCAGTAGCCTAAACTGATTCAAACTCTGTGTAAGAGTTCACCTGCTCCCAAGATTTACTTCTCTTTTGATGACAACCATCCTGAGATGAAATGACACCTTGAGGTGGCTTGGTGTTGTATTCCATGATGCTTAGTGACACTGAGTATTTGTGATGTGCTTGTTGGCCATTTGTATGTCTTCTGAGAAACATCGATTCAAGTACTTTGTTCATTTGTTTTTAAATTGGAACATTGTACTGTTGAAAGTTTTTGCACTCCTTAAATGTTTAGGATTTTTTGCCCCTACCTAGTATTTTTTTTCCCACTCCATGGTCTTGACTATTTCCTGTATGGTGGGAAAAATTCTTCTTTCATACTTTTTGTGTGTGTGCATGGAGTTTTGAGTTGGTTTCTGGTGCCTTTCTACATCTCCAGAAAAATTTGTTTATTCCAATGCCTTGAAATGTTTCTGCTTTGTTTATTATAGTTTCTGGGATCACATTTTAAACTCTTGATTTTTGTGATCATTTATGACTATGGTGAGAGGTAAGATGCCTTTTGTATGTGCACAGGGGAAGCAGATCATATGTCCAGGGCACTGTATATATGTAGTTTGGAGGTCATAATTGAGAGTAGGTTTTGGTGCAAGTGAGAGGCAAGTGGGCACCAGTGATGGGGATATCTGTAGGACTGTCCTGTGGGACTCTAGATTTTAGCAGGGGCTCTCATTCTTAATCAAGGAAGGGTGCCAAGACTGAAACACTTTGGGAACTTGGAAATGGGTGTAAAAAGCGTAAGTTCCTTCTCTGAAACAGAGCTACCCCACAAATTTTACCAATGTGAGTCTTTCTCCCTTCCTTCCTCCCTTTCTCTCCTTCTTTCCTTCCTTCCTTCCTCCCTCCCTTCTTCCACTCCTCCTTCTCTCCCTCTAATACTCTCTCTGTCTCTGTCTCTGTGTGTGTGTATCTCTCTCTCTCTCTCTCTCTCTCTCTCTCTCTTAGACACACACACACACACACACACACACACACACACACTGTTGTTGTGAGACAGAATTTTTTGTTCATAGGGCAGGTTGGTCTGGAATTCATTATGCAATTCAGGATGTCTTCAATTCAGGGTAAATCTCCCATCTCTTAGCCATGCATGCTGAGGTTACAGACACATGTCATTATGCCTACCTTGTATGTCTTTTATCTTATTTTGAGAGAGAAATACTGACTCCTTTGATATTTTGTTGAATAACCTCTCCGTTATGCTGGGGTTGTTTGTGACACAAATCTGTACCTGAAAGACATTCCTTAGGCCATGTGTATTATTTTTCCTGCTCAGCTCCCAAAGATGTCACCTGCTTTGAACTGTCAATTGGGCTGACAACCATCCAGTTACAATTCAAAGTTTAACCTCAACCACTGTTGCTTAAGATTTATGTAGAACTGCATTGAGAGTCACAGTATTTATGGGCAAGTTTCTGAATAATACACAGAAAATGCATATCTCCAAATGCTTTACTAGCCATCCATAAATTAGTGCATAGTGTACCTTCAGTCAAAACCACAGCTTTGCCATCTCCCAGGACAGTAGCAATTATGGAATTGCCTTGTGGCATGAGGCCATGAGGTATGGGATAAAAATATCCTTAAAGCAGGAGTTGCTTTTATGCAGCACATTTTCCCCTATGGTGGATTCCCTTGAGGAATTTCTCACTGAGCTGAATATTGGAAGAGCCTGCCATGGCAGCTGAGTTACTCTCATTTCATATGCCCTGTAATTCGGATGCTTCTCTGCTTTTCAACACAAATGTCTGAGACCATATCATTAGAGCAAGACCGAAAGCAGAATAACAGACATGGGCATTTCTATGCTAGAATTGAAGGTATTAAAATATTTATGGAAACACTTAAAGGTATTGCGCCATATCCCTAAGAGAGTATGTCACATATGGTATGTAAAAATTAATCAGAATCCAATTTCTCCAGTTTGGTAATCCAGCACTCTTAACATTTAAATATTTTGTAAATACCTTACATACATATATTTAAAGAACAAACCTCAAGTTATAATTAAAGTGTGTAAACCATTTAAGAAGAAGGTGATATGATATAATAAATGTTATCAGTGATATAGGATTTTTCTTAAAATAACTCAATAATTTTGCAACATCAATATAAACACTCATAGGAAGAATTGGTATAAAAAAGAACTGTTCAAATGTTTATATAAAATAAGTGTTGAAATAATGCTTATTTCAGCCTTTACTAAGAGCCAAATGTGTGGCCTATTGTGAAGATTGCCCTTTGTATGGCTTTTCAAGCACAATTATTGCAGTGTTTGCATTCTTGAGCATACCATATAGAAATATATTTTCTTAAATGGTAGAGACAGACCGACAAAACTGCCATCTTACTACCCACTGTTTTGAATCCAAGAATTCACTTAGTTACTATGAAGAATGTGGCTGTTTCTAATGCCTAGTGAAAGGTTATTAAATGGAAACATGAGCATGAGAACAGGAAGAGATTCAAAGCTACAGAAGGCAAAGAATAGAATTCTAACAAAAATTCAGAATCCGGTTGCTGCTAAACACGATATTAACAAAATCAAATGCAAATAAGCCAATACCTATTAGCTCCTAAGGCCACACTATTCTGAGCACTCAATTCCAAAGGAAATTAAACAGGAAAAATAAATACTGCTACCTCATTCAGAGGTCATACTCCTTCCCATTTTTATTTCTAAATGTCTTACAGATATATTTCCTCAGAACAGCAACTAGATACCAAAGAGATAGTTTCTATGTTTTATATGACCCCAGAGATTTCATTCTAGGGTTAAAGGGGTTCCTGATTGAGTAGTGAGGTATGCACATAGGAAATCAATTGACTCTATGAAAGAGTGAGGTGCCTCGCCAAGAACTATATTCATGCAATAAAAATTCCATGAAGAAGCAGATGTTATTACCAATCAGCTGGTGACAAAGCTTGAGTCAAACAGGAAATTTAAAAGGTAATTGCAAAGTCCATAAAAGTAAAAGCTCACTTTAAATAATGTTTCAGCTATACAGCATAACAGTTTTACAATTTTGAACAACTGTAAATATAAGACAGAAAATTTTTTACCTGGACCATATACCTAAAGCACCTGATTTAGCCCTATCTGCTTTTAAATTTTTATATCCTTTTGATATGAATTAATTTTTATATAATCACAAGAAAGGAATGTTGTCGGTCATTATTACCATTAGAACAAGCCCATTTAAAAAAAAACAAAATGCTGAATTTGTATTAATCATTTAAGTGTTATCTCTTCCAATTTAAAATGTCATAAGTACATTAAAACAATATTATAAATAGTAGCTGGAGAATTAAAAGGTTACTGAATATGAAGAAATCATGGGCATATACCATAGCTTGCCACACTTTATAGATGCCTAATCCTATTGACTAGAAAGAGGACTTGATAAGAGCATGTGCTCCTAAGGACCTGAGTTTGGTTGCCCTTTCCTCTTGTCGGCTCTGTGAGCCTCTGTGAGCACCTGCAGTTACTACACATACCCGCACACAGCCACACATACACACATTAATAGCTTATTAATATGGAGGCATGCATGATTTAAAAGAGCACTAACATACGAGTTCTGACCTTGGCAGATCAGGAAATAATTATTGAACATTTCACATAATAAATGAAAATGATACTAGAAGACATAAAATTTGGGAGCAATGAAGGAAAGAAGGTGAATACTTGAGTTAAATTCAAGGCTGTTAATAAATAAACTTTGAAGTTATGAAACAGAATGAATTTTTGCTGTGCAAATTTTAAGAAGTAAAGGAACAATTTTTTAAAGTGTTCACAGGCTTTCCTTCCCATTACTCCGTATATGGCTTTGAAAACCACATACAGAATAATGGGCTTTATTACAGAATTTTCAAATGTACTTGGAGCCTGTTGATCCTCCTTGGATACTTGGTCTCCCCTCTGCCCACCCCTTTTCTCCCCATGAAGCCTCCCCTCTACATTAATAGAATGTTTATTCTGTTACCTTATTATTTCTTTTTTAAATTTTTTTAAATTTTATTATTATATCTACGTACACTGTAGCTGTCTTCAGACACACCAGGAGAGGGCGTCAGATCTCATTACAGATGGTTGTGAATTACCATGTGGACACTGGGAATGAACTCAAGACCTCCGGAAGAGTAGTCAGTGCTCTTAACCCCTGAGCCATCTCTTCAAGCCTATTATTTCTTATTACTTTCCCCATTAAGATTTCTTTGTCTTGCCTGGCAGTGGTAATGCACGCCTTTAAGCCCAGCACTTGGGAAGCAGAGGCAGGTGGATTTCGGAGTTTGAGGCTAACCTGGTCTACAGAATGTGTTCCAGGAACTCACTATGCAGAGAAACACTGTTTCAAACAAACAAACAGACAAACAAATAAAATAAATAAATACATACATACATAAATTAAATTAAATTTTAAAAATGATCTCTTTGTCTTGGTAACAGCCTGGGTTGTTTGTGGATTTCTGTGGGACCCCTTTGGCCAACAACTCAATTGGATATATCACAGTCTCTATACTGGAAGCTTTGCTTGGTGACAAGAGATGGCCAGTTGGGACTCCATCCTTCCTATAATTAGGAGATGCCATTAAGATTATCTTCATATATATCAGGAAGTTATCACTGTACTGGAATTCCATACAATCCCTCAAATGGCTTTAATCCTAGCAACTTCTGATTTAAAGCCTGCTCCACAAGGTGTAACCCATAGTTGACACTGGGTGACCAAGAACAAGAATAAGAGACTAGAGAGCCTTAGAGACCAACAGCAAAACCAAATACTACTGGTCTTAAAAAAGTAGTGATAAAGTGACTCCTAACAATATTCTGCTAAACTCATAGATCAGGGCCTTATTCAGCCATCATCAGAGAAGCTTCCTCCTGCAGCAAATGGGAACAAGTACAGAGACCCACAGCTGGACATTACGGAGAAAGTGACAGAGACCTTGGAGCACATAGTTCCAAATAAATGTCTCCATCAAATCCCTACCCTCAGAGCTTAGGGAATGCTGTGGAAGAGCAGGCAGAAAGAGTGTAAGGATCAGATTAGATGGAGGACACCAGAAAAACAAGGCCATCTAATTAACGTGATCCAAAGTCTTATGAACTTGGAGACTGAAGCAACAAGTCCGGGACCCACAAGGGTCTGCCCCAGGTCCTCTGGGTCTATATCATGGCTTCCAGTTAAGTGTCTGTTTTTATGGGACTCCTGAGAGTGTGAATGAGTAGGCCTCTGTTTCTTGTGGTTTCTTCTGGGCTCCTCTCCTTCTGTTGGGCTTCTTTGTCCGACTTCAATGTGATTTTTTGTTTGTTTGTTTGTTTATTTTTATTGTATCTTATTTTGTTTTGTTTTGTTGTTATCTCTTAAGCTTGTTCTTTTTTAATGAGGAACAGAAAGAGAATTTATCCAGATGAGAGAGAAGGTGGGGAGGAACTGGGAAGAGGAGAGGGAAGGGAAGATATAGTTAGTCTGTTTTCAAAAACAGGTAGAAATAGAAAGGAAAAATATAAAGGCCAGAAATGAAAAGAAACAGAGGGAGAGAGGAGAACAGGGGAGAGGTAAGTGGAGAGGGAGGGGAGAGGGAGAGAGGGGAAGGGGGAGAGGTAAGTGGAGAGGGAGGGGAG
>NW_022196913.1:15826047-15839485 GCF_008632895.1 Mastomys coucha | reverse complement strand
AGAGGGAGGGGAGAGGTAAGTGGAGAGGGAGGGGAGAGGTAAGTGGAGAGGGAAGGGAGATGGAGGGGAGAGGGAGGGGAGAAGTAAGTGGAGAGGGAGGGGAGAGGTAAGGGAAAGGGGAAGAGAGAAGGAGGGAGATGGGGAAAGGGGGAGAGAATGCATATGTTTTGTGTCATGAGATTATTTTTCTTCACATGTAATCAGTATTTAAATTAAAGTTTACATTAAAACTTGAACCCACGTGGGATGGAGAGTTACAGATGACCATGAAAAGTGGTATTGATGAAACAGAGTTAGTAAAGATGACAGATAGATCTGAGATGTCAGCTTCCCTAACAGCATTAAAGTCGGGTTGTCTAAAGAAAACACTACTAACTTTAAATACTTAAATACTGTTAAAAACAAGTATTTGCTCAATATTTTCTCCCAGTACTTTTTTTTAAAATAAGCAAAATAGCATACTAAGTATATAAATTTCAATTATGTATAATAAAATAAGACAAGATCATTCTTAAACATTTATTTAAAAATATGAGCTTCTGGTGAGATGGGCCAGTAGGTAAAAGCATTTGATGCCAAGATTGGTGAGCTGAATTCAATCCTCAGGGCACATAATGAGGAAGGAGAGAACTAAATTTCACAAGTTGCCCTCTGATTTCCACATGCATGCCATGGAATAGTGTATGTTTACATGTGCACATTGGTGCATACAAAATAAATAAGTTAAAATGCAATAAGACTTTGTTAATAATTAAAAAGAAGCAAAACTAAGAAACACAGATGAGTAACATTATACAGACTTAACATGTTGTATTTAGACATGTGTACATATATACAAATACATATATTCATACAGTAACAATTAATGAAAATAGAAGCTATAAACTTGCAGAAATGCAGGAAGACATACATGGGAGGTTTTAGAGGTAGGAAAAGGAAGTGGAAAAAATTGCAATTAAAATGCAAACTCAGAAACAAACAAAACACTCTCTTTTCTTATGTTTCCATTTCTAGTTTTATGACTCAAGTAAAAATATGTAAAGTATTTGTCATTTGGAGCCTAATATTCTCCAGTTCCATCAATTTCCCTGCAAATTTCATTGTTTAAATTTTCTTTAAGGTTCAATAAAATTCTGTTCTTTATATGTGCCACATTTTTATTATTCACTCATCTGATAGGCATATGGTCTGGTTCCATTCCCCAGGTATTGTGAATACACAGCAATGGCTGCTTTATGAGCAAGTGTCTAAGTGATAAGGCGAGGTCCTGTGTCTTATACCCAAGAATAGAAGTCTGATCATATGATAATTTCTATTTCTAGTTTTATGATAAACTGCCACAGTGACATAGGATACTGACTATATCCATTTCCATTCCTACTTGCAATGATATGAGCATCTTTTATCCTATGTCTTTTCTACCATTTATTATCATTTTGTTCGTTTGTTTGTTTTCATTGGAGTGAAATGAAAAGTCAAGATAGTTTTAATTTCCATTTTCTTGGTGGATTTCTCTATGGATGTGAGGATTTAAACAATTAATATTTTTAGCCTAAAATGTGTTCGGTTTTAAGGGACATAATTTAGCAAACACTTTTTATTTTTCATTTTATACCTCTTTCTGAACTCAAGAATATCAGGTATGGACTGTGTCATTTTTTTCACACATGTTTTAATGTTGATTACTTTCTCTCCCTCTACTTGTCCCAGTTCCTCCCTGCTTCCTTTCCCCTTTCAGATTCACTCTGTTTCTGTCTCTCATTTGAATAGAACAGGCTTCTAAGAGATACTAACTGGACAGGAAAATAAGAAATATAGTAAGATAAAACAAAAACCATCACACAGATGCCAGACAAAGGAACCCAAGAGAAGAAAAAGACCCCCCAAAAGCAGGCACAAGAATCAGTGACCAATCCCATAAATACACTAACCTGAAAGGTATTAATATATATGAAGAGTACCTGGTGCAGGACCATGTAGGAATCTGTGCTTGCTGCTTCAGTCTCTGTGAGTTCATATTTAGCTTGCTTAGTTGATCCAGAGGGCCTTGTTCCCTTGGTGTCCTTCATCTACTCTGGCTCTTATACTCTGTCTGCCTCTTCTTTCATAGGGTTCCCTGAGCTCCAAGGGGAGAGATTTGATGGAGACATCTCATTTAGAACTGTATGTTTCAAGGACTCTCTCTCTGTAGTGTCTGGCCTTAGGTCTTTGCATCTAAAGCTTCTCTGATGATGACTGAATAAAGCGCTGATCTATGAGTATAGCAGAATATCATTAGGAGTCATCTCATTGATACATTTTTATTTAAATGAGTAGGGTTTTGTTTTACCCTAGGTCTCTTGGCTATCTAGTCTCTTGTTCTTGGTTACCCAAGCAGGACCAGGTATGGGTTCTATCTCATGGGTCTTAAGCCAAATCAGACATTATTTGGCTACTCCCAGAGGTTTTATACCACTATTACCTAGTATATCCTGCAGACAGGACAAATTTTACATCAAAAGGGGCTAGGTTGGTGCTTACATTTCTCTTTGTAGCCTGCAGAGTACCTTCCTGCATCAAAGCAAAACAAAACAAAACACTAAAATGTAGGGGTGAAGGCTCCATCTATGTATCAGCATGACCTCTCTAAGTTCAGTGAGTTGTGTGGGTGTTGTTTTCAGCAATGGGTCCCAGCCGACAGTTTGTGAAGATCAATCAGTTGTCTTGGCAATGGCCTAGGTTTTTTGGAGATCCCTCTTAGCCAACAACTCCAACTAATGCAATCTAATCTCAGTATTGGAAGTATTGTTTTGTGACAGGAGATGGCCAGTTGGTACTCTGTGACCCTATTATTAGGAGACCTCACTAGGATTGTCTTCAGATATTTTAGGCAGTTTCCACTGCACTAAGTTTCAATACCATCCCTCAAATGCCCCTCAATTCCAGTTGTCTCTGCTCACATTCACTCTACTCTGTCTTCACTGTCAGATCTAGGTTGTTTCAAGTTTCTGGCTAGTATGAATAGAACAGCAATAAGCATGATTGAGAAAGTGTCTTTGTTCTTCTTTTAAAAAATTAAATAAAAATAATTTCAAGTCAGGAAGGCATTTTAGAAGAGTGCACCACAATTATAAACAACTAGTGAGTCCCTGGGTTATAGAATTTTGAGAGAGATTGATGAACTTAAGGTTGTTTGTATTTGCTGAAGTATTGATCTGGAATGCCAGCCTAGGGCCTATGTGTTTGACAGCTTTACCATTTGGATGTATTAGGATATGTAAGAGATGGAGTCTAGCAGTAAGACTTCAGGTCCTCAGGAGATTGGTCCTTGATGGGGATATCATGGGTTCTGCGTCCTTGTCCTTACTGATATTTCTCCTTGTCTTAAAATGTAAGTAGTTTTTCTCAGCTACACATTCCCACCACAGTGTTCTGCTTTATTATAGGCTGAAGCAGCAAGACCATCTGGGCATAAAACCAAGAAAACTATGAGCAGAAATCAACCTTTCCCTTTATAACTTGAGTATCTAGAATATTTTGCTACAATGACATAAAACTAGCCAACAAGATTGCCTTATTGAGTACTAATAACAAAATATCAATTGTGGGGTAATGAGCTGTGGTAGGCAGCCTGGTCCCTGGTCAAGCTCAGGCATAAAACCCCAGTGACTCAGTAGGTGACGGTCACCTGCAAGGGACTGCAATTGTTTGGCCATGCCCCTTGAGCTCCTGTCTCTTGTCAAGTAGCTGCAGCTTCCCACAATCCCCTACAGAGAGATCTGTGGCCATCCGTCATGTAGGAGCAGCACCAAGCCCTCCCACATGCAGATAAGGGATCTCCAAGCTCTCAGACCAAGCCAATAAGAAGTACCTGCTGTCAGACCTTGACTTACTCCAAAACTGTATATAAGAATCGTATCCAGGAGGAATAAGTGTGTGAGAACTACTTTATCGTCTGAGAGCTTCAGTCATAAGAGCTGTAACACTGCTGCTTGGGAAGAGGTCTGCTCTCCGAACCACCACGTGAAGCTACCCAGCACTCCTTGCTGGCTAGTTAGCCTCTCGTTGTCCCAGCCTGCCCTGACACAGATGTTCTTAGGTGGATTAGAATCTGTTATGGGGAGAGAGTTTTGTAGGCATTCATTCCTCGAATGTCCTGCCTCTCCACATTTGAAGCAGATTCCATTTTTACTTCTGCTACAAATGTCTGAGCCATGGATGTAATCTGGTGTGTCTCGGTTCCTATATGCCTGGTTGTCACACTCCACCTATCATGATGCTTCTCCCAGAGACCCCAGCAAGCTAGTTTGGATTCAGAAGTCATGCCTTCCCATACAATGGTTTTAAGAAGAAGGTCTCTGGCTGTGGGGTTAGGAATTTTTCTTTCTAAGCCCATTTTAGTTCTGAGAATAAAATTAGATAGGAGTTCTCCAGGCTTTTGATGGTGAAAGAGCAGGGAGGAGGCAGGCTCTTGTGACCCTGAGGGGGGAGTGAGCCTATCCCAAGCTTGGGTTACATAGAGGCAGAACTGCTCATAGCACCCTGCTTACTGAGTTGCCTGCTGTGCTCCAGTGGAAAAGTCTTCCTGGCCAAAGAGTTCATTAAAACTCCATGGGGTGTCACCTCTGTCATGGTTTTTCCTGACTTGTTGACAGCATTCATCTCAAAATAAGGCTTCCCATTCCAAAAACTGCTCCAGAAAGGGAAGAACAACAAGTATCTCTCCAATCTTGCGGGGTGTTTAAATTGGCAATATGGCTCTGTAAGAGAGATTTTGTCCAGGGTGTCTGGATGCCATCTTCCTTCACTGCCTGCCTGAATTCTTTTAAGTCTGAGGCTTGGAGTACTAGTTAAGTGGTTTATTTTGGCTGGGGTTGATATTAACCAGGAATGCTTGAGCATTCTAGGTTTCTAGTTCTGTATCAGACTCCTGAGTAGCATGGGAGGCAGAGTCAGTTTTTGTAAGAGAGTCTCAAAAATTATAAAGTTGTTGGGTGGTAGATGGTTGGGTGTAAGGAACTATGGAGTTAGGCAGGGTTTTGTCTACCAGTTTTGAAGGTATTTTACACTTTTACAGCTTGGAGAAGGGGGAGGAGAGATACCTCTCTCTGGTTGGATGGGGGCAGGTGGAGTAAGGGGAGAGGCAGGTGGAAGCTCCTTGCTTTTTTGTTTTGTTTTGTTTTGTTTTTAATGGAGCCTTGCCCTTGAGTGGGAGGGGGAGGGGCAGGAGGAATTGATGGTTTATTTAGTGTTTCCTCTGAGGCATAAGGAGGCAGGAGTGAGTAGATGGATTTTATTCCCCTTATTAGTTGGGTAAGGGCTACGAGATCTGAAATATAGTGGTTTGTAGGACCTTGATCTTTGGATTCATCTGACTGAGGGGGCTCAGAGCTGGGTTGCTATCAGTCTGTCCTTTTTAGATGGTCCTATGCACTTCCAAATTGCAGCTAAGATTGGCAAAAAAATCACGGGAGGGTGTTTTTCCTTCTTAGGTATCTTTGTTATTGATGGGAGAAGCTACTCAGATCCACGAGTCCAGGCTATAAATATTATCATTGGACATGCATGGGGCAAGGAGGTTTTTTTTTTTTTTTTTTTTTTTTTTTTGGCTATTTTTATTCCAAGGGATTCAAGGTATTTTAGTAGGACACCTATTTCCCTGGCCTGGGGCGATTTTTTATGTGATGGTGAGTTGACCATGATAGTAAAGAGGAGAGACATTTTGTCCAATGTGAATGTTCCCTTGGCTTGTTTGGTTTTGGGGGATTCCACAGTGGTCCAATACATTAAGCTTTCCCACAGATTTAAGAACTGGCAGCCGCCCTGTGGCTTTTAAGTAGCTGCTGGGTTACCAGGTTTTCTTTTAGTTTTAAAGAGAAGTTAGATAGAGAGTCTTTGCCAAGGCCTGTTGTGGGTTGTCAGGATTTAGACAGAGGCCAGAGGGACCTTCAGCCAACACCAGAGAGTAGCTCTGGCAAGGAGCCCCTTTAGTTGCCCCTTCAGCTTGTCCAAATCCATGCGATGGTGCTGACTGAAGGCATAGCAAGAAAGGACAGGTTTCCCCAGAGTTGGAGGGGAGGGACTCACTGTATTTATTCAGTGGAGTCCTGTCTATGCGGGCCTGTGTATTGGAGGCTTTCCCCAAAGATCTCTGGCCTGGACTAGTGCAAGGGTTCAGGCAGAAGGGAGAGAGTAGCCTCTGCTGTTGCAGCTGGCTCCACATCTGTCTCCTCCTTTGACTTACTCTATGTTGCCCTGTGCTGAGTCAGGCCAGGCTGAACCAATGAGAGGCTAACTAGCCATCAAGGAGTGCAGGGTAGCTTCAGGTGGTGCTTCCAGAGAGCAGACATCTTCCTAAGCAGCAGTGTTATAGCTCTTATGACTGAAGCTCCCTTCTCATTGGCTTCGTCTGAGAGCTTGGAGATACCTTATCTGCATGTGGGAGGGCTCCTACATGACTGATGATCACAGATCTCTCTGTGGGGGAAGGGAGCTTGTGGAAGGCTGTAGCTACTTGACAGGAGCCAGGAACCCAAGGGCATAGCCAAACACCTGCCGTGACCAGCACCTGCTGGCTCATTGGGGTTTTAAGCCTGAGCTTGACCAGGGACCATGCTCTTTATCACAGCTCACCACCCTACAATTTAATCCTAAGACCCACTACACTTAGGCACTTGTTATTAAATAAAAAGTAATCTTTCCTTATAGTTGAAGTTTATGTTAAGAACCAGAATTTTAACCAAATTCATTGTATATTATACGTTGTAATGTTTGGTTAAGAACAGAAACCCTGCAAGATGCAAATAATCTGAGTATATTCCATTTTAACCACAATCAAGAAAATGAATGATAATAAATGTTATCAAACGTATGAAGAGGATCC
This sequence comes from Mastomys coucha, assembly GCF_008632895.1. Classification (NCBI taxonomy): domain Eukaryota; kingdom Metazoa; phylum Chordata; class Mammalia; order Rodentia; family Muridae; genus Mastomys; species Mastomys coucha. The sequence goes on along the minus strand of NW_022196913.1, from coordinate 15,832,623 downwards.
CTTCTCATGGCAAATGGGAAACTGAACACAGAAACCAATACATGCAATATTCTGTATAACTGTGGTTGTTTTTAAAATTTAGTTTGTACGTAGTATGGACATATGTCCCCAGATTGAATCAACACTGTGAGATACAGTTTCTTTTAACAGCTAGACAATGTGTGTCAGTGGTGTGGCAGCTCACCTACAAACACAGCGTACAAAAATCCATTTCATCATACAGTAATAAAGTTGTCCAGATTCTGTGACCAGTTCGTTATTCTTGGTAAAGCTTTTGAAGAAGTGAGGAACAACTGTGATAGCTCAGTAAAAATATGAGCCTAAATCTTTTGCCAGATTTTTCTTTCATCTTTATTACCTGGCAACATCACAGGCATGAAGTTAAACCTGAGTGGCAGGTGAAGATGGCTGGTGGCTTCTTTAAGCTCCTTTATGGAATGTAATATTCTTCTTGTTAAATAAGTGCCACTGTTGGTCACCTTGTTCATATTTCCTTTCAAGAGTTTTCCCTTGGGCTCCTTAAAAAGCTGATGAATGCCTGATGAAATGTTGGACTCAATTACACCAATCAATTTGGTCATCACTCTACAGTATGCCTCCAATACTGTGAAGATCTGTGCATCCACCTCCTCTCCTGTGATATATATTCCGTTTCTTAGAGAAGACTTTCCACCTCCATTGTCTAGCATTCTTGATAAAAATGTTTTCAACTTTTGATGTAAATAGTTTAATTGAGAAAAAGTAAAATTCTTAGAATACAGAGAAGGAATAAAGGAAGCAAGCAAAGGAGCAGGGTGGGAATGGGGTAAAGTAAGCTTTTTATTACTATAACAAAATACCCAAGGTAATCATCTTCAAAAGAGGAAAGATGAACTCGAACGTTTTAGACCTTGACTAATTGGCATTATTGCTTGTGTCTTATGAAACATTATGTAAAAAGGAAGTAGAATGTCAAAGGTGAAAAGAAACTTTTTATTCTGTCTGTGTCACGTGTATTTTAGCTTGTCAAGTTAAGTTTATCATTTTCTCTGAAGCTTGTCTTGGTTTCTTAACAATTACTGATCAGAAGATGGAAACCTGAAAATATTCACCATCAGTCAGGGTTTACAGATCTGCACTGATGTTTCCATTGTCTCCTGGAGAAGAAAGAACATACTTCACAGATGTGTCATCATGAGGGGTAAACAGACTCTGCTGTTCTATACAACTTGGCCTGAGAGCTAAATCACCCTTGGATAGAGAAGCGATGCTGTATGATGCTCATGCATTGCTAAGCTAAGGCCTGACCTCCTGTAACTGCTAATAAGAATATAGCATAGTGGCTGGCACAGTACGGGATGTAAAGAAGTATCTGCTCTTGTGAATTCAAACACATGGCAAGCCACCTTTGAGTTGTATCATACATTTGCAGATGGTGCATTCTTAAGGAGAGAGGAATGAGCATTTGAGAAGGAAAGCAAGATTCCTATAAAAAAGTGGGGAGTTCTAACGCTGAATCCACTTTTGAGTCACCATCAGAATGCCAAATATTTGTTACAAAAGCATGTAGATGGAAGGAATTTAACACTGAGAACATTAAATACAGTGTAACACTATCCTCAAGGAAGAAGATGGTTTTAAAAATCGGATTGCAATGTGATGCCAGTTTTAAAGGAATAATGATATATGCTTCATGAGCTCTTACACTTGTAGCTTTACTTTCTGAAAAGCTGAGGCAGGAGGATCACCTAGAGCTGAGGCCAGCTGGGGACACCTTAGTCCATGTAGGGAGTTTCAAGGGCACCTGGGGCGAAATAGAAAATCGCTCTTTTAAACTTTCTGTTTTCTTTCTTCTTCTGGACACTTTTTAATATTTTTATTTCCTGTTTGTGTTTTTTTAAATTTTGTTGATTACTTTCTTTATGAATTGAATTTTTTAGAGATTGGTTGACACTGATGCTAAGAACATGCAGTCAGTTTCCTTCTGTTGGACTGGCTGCTTTCTGTCAGCTCTGAAGTTGTGATCCTATTTGAAGTTTGAAATGTTAGCCATGTCTAGGAAAACTTTGTGTATATGATTTTCTATTTAAATCATAAAGATAGCTTTTTTATTTTCTCTCCAGTTACTTTATAAGGTGAGACCAGCCAGGAGGTACAGGCCACAGAAGCAGCAGAGCAGCTGGGACAGGGTCGTTCCTGCCTCCATCTACACCCAGGAGGTGCCAGGAGGTGCGGCTCTTCTGCAGCCCTCTGTGCACAGGTCTTACAAGGAAAGAGCTGATTCTCCCAGGAGTGCAGACACAGTCTTACAGACACACAGGAGGAACAAGCTCCAGCCACAGACAGCAAGAACATCTAATATCAGAGATTACCAGATTGCAAAAGGCAAACACAAGAATCTTGCCAACAGAAACCAAGACTACTTGGCATCATCAGAACCCAATACTCCCACCACAAAAAGTCCTTGATACCCCAACACACCAGAGAAGCAAGATTTGAATCTAAAATCATATTTCATGATACTGATAGAGGAATTTAAGAAGGACATAAATAAATCTCTAAAGAAATATAGGAGAACACAGGTAAATAGGTACAAGTGCTTAAAGAGGAAACACAAAATCCCCTAAAGAATTACAGCAGAACATGAGTAAACTAGTAGGAGCTCTTAAAGAGGAACACAAATGTCCCTTAAGATTTACAGGAAAGCACAACCAAACAGGTAAAGGAATGGAACAACATCATCCAGGATCTAAAAACAGAAGTAGAAATGATTAAGAAATCACAGAGACAACTCTAGAGATAGAAAACCTGAGAAAGATGTCAGGAGACATAGATGCAAGCATCACCAACAGAATACAAGAGATAGAAGAGAGAATCTCAGGTACAGAAGATACCATAGAAAACATTGACACAACAGTCAAAGAAAATTCAAAATGCAAAAAAATTCCTAACCCAAAACATCCAGAAAATGAGGACAAAATGAGAAGACCAAACTTAAGGATAATAGGTATAGAAGAGAGTGAAGACTTCAAACTTAAAGGGGAAGTAAATATCTACCACAAAATTATACAGGAAATGTTCCCTAACCTAAAAAAAGAGATGCCAATGAACATATAAGAAGCCTACAGAAATTGAAATAGGTTGGACCAGAAAAGAAATTCCTCCTGTCACATAATAATCAAAACACCAAATGCACAAAACAAAGAAAGAATATTAAAAGCAGTAAGGGAAAAAGGTCAAGTAACATATAAAGGCAGGCCTATCAGAATTACACCAGACTTCTCACCAGAGACTATGAAAGCTAGAAGATCCTGGGCTGATGTCATATAGACCCTAAGAGAACGAAAATCCCAGCCCAGGCTACTATACCCAGCAAAACTCTCAATTACCATAGATGGAGAAACCAAGGTATTCCATAACAAAACCAAATTTACACAATATCTTTCTGTTGCCACCCCTCCGTCCAGTGGAAATAAGGAGACAACAAAGAGCTCTTCTCCATGCAGTTTATTCAGGAACCTTGTACTACAGAATCATTCGTTCATTTTTTCTTCTTTCTTAGCTAGCTTCTCTTATATTCTTCTATATCTTCTTCTTACATTTTACTAGTTACATCTTACTTCTTACATCTTACTTATTTCTGTCTTACTTCTTCTTACTACTTACATCTTTACATCTTACTACTTACTTACTCCTATTTCCTACTTACTCCTATTCCCTACATCTTACTTCTATATTACTCCTATTTCCTACTTACTCCTATCCCTTATGTACATCTTACTTCTATCTCTACATCTTACTTCTATCTTTCCAGCCCCCAGCCCTTGTGGGTTAAATACTTTCCCTGGTCCCAATCAGCATCGGCTACATGGAAAAGCATAATAGGCTATGAGAAATCATGCCAGCTTGCATCACAAACTGGAGGAACTCAGCTTTTCCAACTAAGGGCTTGTTTATCAATGCTCTCTGCTCTGGCCGGAGACCAGGTGTTCAATATATATATATGGTGGCAGCTGCGGCTCCCCACATCTTTCCACAAATCCAGCCCTTCAAAGGATAATAAATGGAAAACTCCAACACAAGGAGGGAAACTACATCCTCGAAAAACCAAGAAAGTAATCTTTCAATAAAACCAAAGGAAGATAGCCACATGAACAGAATTCGAACTCAACAAAAATAACAGGAAGCAATAATTACTTTTCCTTAATATATATTAATATCAATGGACTCAATTATCCAATAAAAAGACATAGACTATCTAACTGGGTATGTAAACAGGACCCAACATTTTATTGGATACAGGATACCCACCTCAGTGACAAAGAAAAACACTACCTCAGAATAAAAGGCTGGAGAACAATTTTCCAAGCAAATAGTCCCAAGAAACAAACTGGAGTAGCCATTCTTATATCAAACAAAATCAACTTTCAACCTAAAGTGATCAAAAAAGATAAGAAGGGACACTTTTCATACTCATCAAAGGTAAAATCTACCAACATGAACTCTCAATTCTGAACCTCTATGCTCCAAACACAAGGGCATCTACATTCATAAAAGAAACTTTACTAAAGCACAAAGCACACATTGTGCCTTACACAATAATAGTGGAAGACTTCAACACCTCACTATCTGTAATAGACAGATCATGGAAACAGAAACTAAACAAAGACACAGTGTGACTAACAGAAGTTACGAAACAAATAGATTTAACAGATATCTATAGAATATTTTATCCTAATACAAAAGGATATACCTTCTTTTCATCGCCTCATGGTACCTTCTCCAAAATTGATCATATAATCTGTCACAAAACAGGCATCAACAGAAGACTGAAATAATTCCTTGCATCCTATCAGATCACCATGGACTAAGGCTGCTCCTCAATAACAACATAAACTATAGAAAGCCCACATACACATGAAAGCTTAACAACACTCTACTCAGTGATAACTTGGTCAAGGAAGAAATTAAAGACTTTCTAGAGTTTAATGAAAATGAAGCCACAACACACTCCAACTTATGGAACACAATGAAAGCAGTCCTAAGAGGAAAACTCAAAGCTCTGAGGGCCTCCAAAATGAAACTGGAGATAGCATATACCAGCAATTTGACAGCACATCTGAAAGCTCTAGAATAAAAAGAAACAAATTCACCCAAGAGGAGTCAAGGCAGGAAATAATTAAACTCAGGGCTGAAATCAACCAAGTGAAAACAAAAAGAAATATACAAAGAATCAACCAAACCAGGAGCTGTTCTTTGAGAAAAATCAACAAAATAGATAAACCCTCAGCCAGACTAACTAGAGGGCACAGAGACAGTATCCAAATTAACAAAATCAGAAATGCAAAGGGAGACATAAAAACAGAAAATGAGGAAATCTAAAAAATCATGAGATCCTACTACAAAAGTCTATACTCAACAAAACTGGAAAACTTGGATGAAATGGACAATTTTCTAGACAGATAATCACCTACCAAAGTTAAATCAAGATCAGATAAATGAGCTAAACAGTCCCATATATCCTAAAGAAATAGAAACAGTCATTAATAATCTTCCAACCAAAACAAGCCCAGGGTCAGATGAATTTTGTGCAGAATTTTATCAGACCTTCAAAGAAGACCAATCTACAGATTCCATGCAATCCCTATCAAAATTCTAATTCAATTCTTTGCAGAGTTGGAAATAGCAATTTGCTAATTCATCTGGAATAACAATAAAACTAGGATACCAAAAACTATTCTCAACAATATAAGAAATTCTGATGGAATCACATTCCCCAACCTTAAGCTGTACTACAGAGCAATGGTGATAAAAACTGCATGGTATTGGTACATTGACAGGCAGGTAGATCAATGGAATAGAATTGAAGACCCAGAAATGAATCCACACACCTATGGCCACTTGATCTTTGACAATGGAGCTAAAACCATCCAGTGGAAAAAAAGACAGCATTTTCAACATATGATGCTGGCTTTCCTTGTACAAAGCTCAAGACCAAATGGATCAAGGACCTCCACATAAAACCAGATACACTTTAACTAGTGGAAAAGAAAGTAAGGATGAGCTTCGAGCACATGAGCACAGGGAAAAATTTCCTGAACAGAACACCAATAGCTTATGCTCTAACATCAAGAATTGACAAATGGGATGTCATAAAATTGCAAAGCTTCTGTAAGGCAAAAGACACTGTCAATAGGACAAAATAGCAAGCAACAAATTGGGAAAAGATCTTTACCAATACTATATTTGCTAGAGGGCTTATAATAACCAATATATACAAAGAACTCAAGAAACTAGACTCCAGTGAACGAAATAACCCTATTAAAAATGGGGTACAGAGCTGAGCAAAGAATTCTCAGCTGAGGAATTCCGAATTTAGAAACACCTGAAGAAATGTTCAACATCCTTAGTCATTAGAGAAATGCAAATCAAAACAACCCTAAGAATCCACCTCATACCTGTCAGAATGGCTAAGATCAAAAGCTCAGGTGACAGCAGATGCTGGTGAGCTGGTAGGATTGCAAGCTTATACAACCACTCTGGAAATCAGTTTGGCAGTTCCTCAGAAAATTGGACATAGTACTACCTGAGAACCCA
>NW_022196913.1:15800178-15825945 GCF_008632895.1 Mastomys coucha | reverse complement strand
AGAAGATGCTCCAACATGTAATAAGGACATATGCTCCACTATGTTCATAGAAGCCTTATTTATAATAGCTAGAAGCTGGAAACAACCCAGATGTCCCTCAATAGAGGAATGGATACAGGAAATGTGGTACATCTACACAATGGAGTACTACTCAGCTATTAAAAACAATGAATTTATGAAATTCTTAGGGAAATGGATGGATCTACAGAATACCATCCTGAGTGAGGTAATCCAGTAACAATAGAACACACATGGAACACACTCACTGATATGTGGACATTAGCTCAGAAGCTCGGAATACCCAAGAGACAATCCACAAACCACATGAAAATCAAGAAGAAGGAAGACCAAAGTGTGGATACTTCAATCCTTCTTAGAAGGGGGAGCAAAATACCCATGGAAGAGTTACAGAGACAAAATATGGAGCAGAGACTGAAGGAAGGACAATCCAGAGACTACCTCACCTGGGAATCCTTCCCATATACAATTACCAAACCCAGATACTATCGTGGATGCCAGCAAGTTCTGGCTGACAGGAACCTGATATAGCTGTCTCCTGAGAGGCTCTGACAGTACCTGACTAATACAGAAGTAGAGGCTTAAAGCCATCCATGGAACTGAGCACAGGATCCTCAATGAAGGAGCTAGAGAAAGGACCCAAGGAAGTAAAGGGTCATAAGAATATGAACTAACCAGTACCCTCAGACCTCCCAGGGACTAAACAACCAACCACACATGCTGGGACTCATGGCTCCAGCTGCATATGTAGCAAAGGATGGCTTAATTGATCATCAATGAGAGGAGAGGCCCTTGGTTCTCTGAAGGTTCTATGAACCAGTATAGGAGAACGCCAAGGCCAGGAAGCGGGAGAGGGTGGGTTGGTGAGTAGGGAAATGGGGGAGGGAATAGTTTGTTTGTTTTTTTTTTTTTTGAGAGGAAACCGGGAAAGGGGACGTCATTTGAAATGTAAATAAAGAAAATATCTAATAAAAATAATAAAAAATTTAAAAAATAACAAAAGATACATCTTTTCACAGATATCTAAATTAATCAGATCCTTTTTACTTCATATGTTAGTGGTTATTTTCCTTTGGTGTTGAATGATACTGTGTCCTTAATATTACTCCAAAGATTATTTTTTGAACCAAGACTCTGCTGAAAATAGTATTTCACCAGAAGGACTAAAGATGGATTGATACAATGAGGGCCCATCAGAGGACACAGAGCAAAGTTGATTTGGCTTGTTTGCATGGGTGTTTGAGTGAGGGAAGGTTATTCACTCCTTTCTCAGCTACATTAATTCTGCAGAAGGTAGCTACTTGAGCTTCACATAGATTTTAAGGGTCTGTGTGTTTAGTTGATGATTGCTAGCCAATTTATCAATGCCATCTCCTTATTATCAGGATAAGCCAACAATGAAGCAACATTACAAAGTTAGAATACACCACCCCCCTTAGAGTCTACTGACTACAAATCCAGATTAAAATTGAGGGCCGCAGACAGAGGCTGATGGACAAAGAAGCAGACACTTTGTTCTTCAAGGTGTTACGTGGGATCCTGGAAAAGCTGGAACTATCAGCAGGAATTACCCGAGAATGCACCAGAGAAAAGGCCTAGGAGGCTCTCCTGCAGCAGCCAGGCATCTACCCCTAGGACCTAACACATCTGCCTCTTATCAAGACCAGCTTCTTCATGGAATCTCCCTCCTAGTCATCTCCAGCTTCCTTATGGAATCTGCTTCCTAGTATCTGCAAGTATTGTTTTAGATCTTTGCTTCAATGTTGCTTTGTTTTGTGCTGGGGAATTATTCTCCACACTCTTCTGCTGTTTTTACAGGCTCAGATAAATATAAATGAACACTTCAAAACATAAGGAAAAGACTGAGATATCCAAGTAGTCTACATTTGGAAATGTCTCCCCTCTTTTTTTTTTCCTTTTTCTATTTTTAAATAACAAACAAGTAAATTCTCAAGTTCATTTCGTGAAAATATGTCAACTGACACAGTTGATTAGATATTCTTTTATATCAAGCCCAAAACCATGACACTACAATTGAATTCATTGACAGTAGTTCTGTTCTCTGTGATTATGCAGAGCTTAAATAGAAACATCTAGTTCATATTTATGTAAATATTGAAACACTATACCTTGACTGCTTTCTTCCCTAAGATAAAACAAATTATTTGATTTTATTATAATTATGTTTTTGTCTGTTATGTATTATGTTTTTTATTTTATTGTAAACTATGGTTTATGCTTTCCACAACATTTCAGCCATTTTTAGGATTTATCTTGGTGTGTGTGTGTGTGTGTGTGTGTGTGTGTGTGTCTGCCCAAGAAGACCAGAAGAGAATATAAGATGGCTTGTACATGGAACTACAGAGCTTTTGTGAGGTTCCTGATATGGTGCTGGGATGCTGAATTCCTATTCTCAAGATTGATCAGCAATTATGCTGAACCACTGAGACATCTCTCAATTAATCACATTAGATATTTTCATAAAAATCTCACTCATTTTTAAAACATCAAACCTATACCCAAACTTCAAGTTCAAGAGTTATGGTAGCCAGCTTTAAAATTCTGAAAATTTTAGTTTTTCCCTTTACATATTTAGAGAACATCTGAAGTGTTGAAATATTTTACAATATCATATCCTGTTACAGATACTGTTTTCTTTTCAGTTTAGTTTTTAAGACATCCATAGTCACTTGATGATCTTTGCATTTGTCTAATATGTAACCCGGTTGTTTCATGGTGTTTTGTCTGTCCTAATCTTTCACTAGAATCTTCCTTTTCCTATAGAGATACTGAATAGACAAGAATTGTGTCACAGGAAAGGAGTGATAGTTATATTCGGACTCATGCTTACTGGAGCTTCCAAAGGGTTTCCTGGGCTCTAACCCTCAGGCTTCCCTCTTCTTGATCCCTTAATTTTACCTCTTCCCTTCAATGATCCAGTGGTCATTTTATCTTTGTTCTTACTCATGACTTCTTACTTGCTTTCATAGGCTGAGGACCTCCAACATGTTGGATCCCCAATTCCCAGTATCTTAGAATAAAAGACAGTATTTTGAGGTATTTCAAAGAGGATTTTAAAGCAAGACCAGATCTAATGTGAAGGGTGTTCTTGAAGAAGAAAAAGCAAGACACAAGGTATGCATTTGCATTGAGTTTTCACAATGGAGATGGTCAATGACACAAACTATGATCGTGGGACATCCGTTAATATAGTTAAAAACCAACCAAGTTAATAACTAACCAAGCCTCAGAGAACCCAGCCCCTAGATTACATTAATCTTTTACCAATATCCCCAGATCTCTGGCCAAGTTAGTATCTGTTGTGTAAGCCACACAGTCTGTGGAATTTTTTTAGAGCAATCTTATCAAGCTAACACACCTTTACAAAGTAGAAATCTGTGCACTTATATAGTTCTAATTTTGCATGTGTAAGGAGTGTAGTGCATATGTATACATAAATAGGAGCCAAAGCAAAATCCTAGGTGCTTTCTTCTAATACTCTAATCCTTATCCATATTGCTTTGCAACAAAACCTGTCAACAAGCCAGAAGCTCCCCATCATGGCTAGCCAGCAAGTTTCCAGGATCTACCTGCCTCTGCTTCCCAACCCTAGGATGTATTAGTTACACACAGTTATGCTCAACTTTTTCCATGGGTGCTAGGAACTCAAACTCAGATCCTTATGTTTTCTCATCCACCACACTTATCTGCTGAGACATCTCTCTGGCCACATCAAACTTATCTACAATTTTGTATTCTTTAATTAGGCCCATGAGTTCTTACCAAAGCTGCTTTTCATCCTCACAGAAATATGACACCTGCAAAGATGTAACCCAAGTCAGTAAATTATCCTCCTACTTCTATGAAATTAACCTCCCACCAAATGCTTTGCAAGTCTCCTTCAAAGAGCTTTTCATTAAATATAATAATTTCATAAATTTTGAGACTTTTCCATAGGTATACCTTGTATTTAGATCATTTTCACTGCACTCCTCTCCTTAATTCCTGTCAGATACCCCACTCACTCTGAATTTTGTCTTCTCCATTTTTTCCCATCCACTCTGACTTTTGTCTTTACGATTTTTTTAATAACACACCAATTTGTCCAATTTGTGCTGCTTCCATTCCCACGATGTGGGGCCATCCAATAAAGCCTGGTTGATTTACGAGTGAAGACTGAAGAAAATGGATTCCTTCTCCCCCAGAAGCCATCAACAATCAATTCATAACTCCTCATTTAGGTGTGGAGGTTGATGAAGCTCTTCCCACTCTATGCCAAAATGTTGACCAGCTTGGTCTTGTGCAGGAATTATGTAAGTAGATATGGCAGCACGAGTTCATGAGAATGGTCATTCTGTCATGTCACACAGACTACTTTGCTCCAGTCCTGCCTGACCTATGGCTCTTACAATCTTCTCATCCCCTCTTTCACAATGACCTTTGAGCCTTGAGAGGAGGGGAGATATGATGTAGATGTAACATTTGTAACTGAGTATACCATAGACTATCATATCAATGTGGAGGAGGAAGGAGGGGAAAGACAGTAAAACATAGGAGCTATGGAGAAGGAAAGGAAAATGAAGGAGAAAGTAGTTTAAGTAAGGAAAGGAATTTTCTTTTGATAGATGTATAACCAAGTCTGGCCTCAAATATACAACCATACCTTCTCAGCCTCCCCAGTGAAGAAGTGAAAGAATGCCCAGCATTCCTTCAAGGGGTTTTCATACTTGATATTCTCTTTCTTTAACTGTATTTGAATGGTATCAAAGGTGTAGAGCAGCATTAAGTCCTACAGAGGAGTTAAACAGTAAACAGTCCCACCGAATAAGGTGTGGCCAAGAGGCTGAGACTCACACAGCTCTGAAGAAATACAATGAAGGAACACACTGTCCTCAGGTTCAGAGGACATTCAGAGATAAGCTTCATTAATATCTATAACAAGGGCTTAAGAGACAGCTGAGAAGTTGAGATGGCATACTACTCTTACAGAGGTCTTGAGTTCCGTTTCCAAAACCCATGTTGGATGGTTTACAATGACTTATAATTCCTGCTCTAGTGACATCTGGATCCTTGACTCTATGGTAAACTGCTTCCACTTGCACACACATACACATACACATGATTCAAAAGAAAATAAATCCCAAAGCAATAACTAGAACAAATGAGAAAATGCCAAACAGATGTCTGCACATTTGAACACTGAGGCCTGTATATGTTTGCTTCACTAAAGAGATTGCTTGTGGGACAGCAGCTATCAGTGCTGTTACTAGCTGGATAAATTGATGTTAGCCTGCTACTGTTCTTTAAAGTCCATATTTCTACATCACTGACTGAATAAATGAGTAAAGCAGTTGAATGTAGTATGATAGGAAACACTGTTATTTTGGATGTCCTCTGAAGAGTGGTAGGAAATTTAAACTTGTTTTATGATTTAGTTTTCTTGTAATGATAGTACCATTATGAGTGACATGGCTCAGTAGGTAAACACATTTTTTTTACCAAGTCTGACAACACGAGTTGAGTTCTATTCTCACAGCGCACATGGTGGAAAGAGAGAAGTGACTTCCACATGTTGCTCACTGCTCTCAACACCAGAGCCAAGAACACGTATGGGTGCATACATGCACACACAGATATACACATACACACACTCATACACACACTCATACACATACACACACATGTATATATACATACTTATACATTCTCTAGCACACACATGTGCATTTACATACTCACACATATACCACACAAACTCATATACACTCACACATATATACATATACACTCTCTCACTCATATACACTTACACACACACAGATACATATACACACTCACACACACTCTACACACACTGACACACACATGTACATACATACATACTCATACACACTCACACACATGTACATATACTCATACACATACATACTCATACACACTCATACACACTCTAGCGTGCACACACTGGACACACACACCTGTAAATAAATAAAAATAGAATAGTTCTGGTCTAAAAGCCAGCAGATAATTTAGATAACTTTTGATCTTTGTCTTGTGAATATTTCTGTTCAAGATTCCATATCAAACATTTCAAAATTGCGAGTAAAACCAAAATTTCCCATGTTGGTTCTGCCAGCCACACTAAACCAAAGTCCTAGAACAACCCTGGTAATATCCAGCGAGGGACCTTCATGGAAGATTTACAGGACCAGAATCCTGAGTTACATCAAAATAACTTCACTGGTCTTTCAGGGAAAGCTAAGGGGATGTTAAGATCATTCTTTCAGGGCTGATGTCTGTGTTTTGTAGAGGAAACCACCTTTCTCTCTGAACTAACTTAATGCAGAGATGGAATGAGAGGACCTGGTGCTCACATACTCTTCATTAATTAAAGTCTTTTTTCCTTCCTTTTATTTATATAGAAAAGTGAAATTTTAGTATATGCCCGGACAGTGAAGTCCAGTGTATCAAATAGTTCATGGGCAAACAATAAAATGTTATAAAGGTCATGGTTTTACAACCTATAAAATAATGGTTTCACAGTCCACATAGAAAACAAAAACCATGTGCTTTACACTCATGTTTAAGAGAGGTGCTGTAGGTCTACTGCTCCAGGAAATCATCATCCTCAATGATATAGCTTCTAATCTCTTGAGACATGTACAACTGCCTTCATGTATAGAAAGTATCTCCCATAAGCCTGTTTATACTGGAAAGCATTTGAAAACTATTTTTATTCCTACTGATCATTAAATTTAGAACTGATCAATGTATTGCCACATTAAAACTCTGTTACTCAAGTTTGCATTCTATCTTCTCCATCTGTAACAATGTGTATAGACTTAACTACCAAAGCTATGGTTCTAGATAGAAGCTAAAAAAGGAACAGATGGTTCTCAAAGTCAATAGCATCTCCAACGCATTAAATGAGCCAAAGTACTCCATAGTTTAAGCTCCTTGCATTGATGGTAAGCTGAGATTCTAAGTGTTTGGGTCATTTCACTGTCTGGTAACTCAGTCATTGGTGATAGGCTGCCCTGGGGAAGGAGAATTTACCACAGCAAGGTGGCTTCAGACTTTTCCTTAAAGTCAGAAATAGGAGGCACTCCCAGCATCTGAGGAAAAGACTGTACTGTTCCTGCTGACCTCATTGGGACCCCTCAATTGAATCCCGAGGCAGCAGCTCAGCTCGGCCCATCAGGTGTCTGGAGTCAGCTCCAGGGATTAAGCCAGAACTGGGAGCCCAGAATTCAAAAAGAACTAAAACTTTAATCCGCTTTCCTGCCTGGAGCCCTCCCTTGCAGGGGCTTATTTACATGACTGATATGTACTGATATGCTTGTTCCCTGTTCTCACTTATATGCTAAAAGACATAAGACTGTTTTGCCTCAGGTATAAATATCCCGATTCACTAAGTAAAGATCACACCTTGATAAGCATTTTACTTGGTGTATTCCTTGTGTCTCCTAACCCGCTTATGTTCACAGGATCTCGACTTCCCCGTTCGTGAATCACCCACGTTTAGAAGGAAACTGCGGGCCGGCTTCCTTCAAAAGACAATTTTGATTGGCTTACTGGAATACCTATGTTCTAGTTTCATTTCAACTACTAAAATAAAATACCCTGATGGCAATATAGATGGAAAGGGGTTTGCTCAGCTTCCAGGTTATAGTCTATCCCAGCAGGGGAGTCAAAGCTGCAGCACTTGAAGCAGTTAGTGACATCGCACCCACAGTAAAGAGTGGGGTAATGAATATATGGATGCTTAGTACTGTTTGCTTTCACTACCCATATATGAGGTCCAAAATCAAGGAATAATGCTGCCCACCTTCAAGCTAGGTCTTCCTACATCAGTTCCAGTAGTCAAGACAACTGTAAAGGTATAATGTCTTAGTTTGGGTTTTACTGCTATGAACAGACACCATGACCAAGGCAACTCTTATAAAAACAACATTGAATTGGGGATGGTTTACAGATTCAGAGGTTCGGTCCATAATCATCAGGCAGCTAGCACAAGGGTATTAAAGCCCACATCAAGTGATATACCTCCTTCAAAATGGCCGCATCTACTCCAACAAGGTCACAACTCCCACAGTGCCACTCCCTGAGCTAAGCATATACAAACCATCACATATACCATAGGCCAACCTGATCTAGCAGATCTCTCACTGAGATTCTTTTTCCAAGAGATTCTAGGCTGTATCAAGTTAATGATTAAAACTAACCAACATATTAAACTGTCTTGCACTCAAATGCACACATACTCATATATCAAAACACACATACACAAGTAAAAAAAAATTTTAATAAAGGTCAAAATAGGATATTTGGACCAGGAAAGTCTACCTGAAAGGATTGGATATTGAAGTGCTAATTGCTGTAAAAAAAAACAAGTTATTAGATTGAAATTCAGGATAATATTTTAACAATTTAAGATTCTCAGATACCAGGTGGTAAAAAAAAATGAGGGCAGGCTCACAAAGAACAAAGGGTATAGAAATCTATGTGAAAGTAAGGAAATTGAGACAGAACAAAAGATTCATATCAGAAAAGTTTAGGATGAAGAACATTTTATTTTCTTCTTAAACTCATGATAGACTGTCTGTGCCTTCAGATAATAGGCTGGAAATCTACTTAATGAATTCAAATATAAATGAGATGCAGTTTTCATAACTGCTGAAGAATTAAAAAACCAGAGTGTTCAAGTAGACTTTTAAATGAAATGTCTATTATGTTGAAAAATAATTAAATACATAATTTATTTTACTATTTTTAAATACTGGAAATAGTTCAATGGGATTCATTATTGATAGAAATAAAAGAAAATGTGTTCTTAGCATCTTATATAAGCATATATTAAAGGCTCATTATGTCCTCAACATAAAGTGTAAAATTTACTTCTCTTTAATAATGTAAACTTAATCAAAGGATTACTTTTTAAGTGTGCCAAGATCAAATTACAAAGATATATCTTTGATCATTAATATGCATAATTTTATTAAACATGAACATCTTCAAGTAGAAAAATATATTCATTAAAAGAAAAAATCAAGAACACTTAAAATTAAACAAAGTTACTGCCTTTCCCTTGCAGTGTTTAACTTTTGAACAGGAGGCTGCACAGGTAGCTCAGCCTGGTTGTGAACTCACTATGTAGCCAAGGATGGCCTTGAACATCTGATTTTTCTTCTTCATCCTCCATAGACCTGGTGCTGATGTTAAAGCCTGCAATACCCCATCACCTTTTAAGAAGAACTTGGGACTGAAGTCAGGACTTCATACATGCTAAGCAAGTACTCCATCAATCCTTTAAGATATGATTTTACTTATTTATTTTTTTAGAGATGATTGACATACAAAAATATCTGATATTTAATTTACCACACCCACTCCAGTGGAGTGTGCGTGGCAAGTCCAAAAGCTTGGTCGCAGTCCTGAGGCAAAAAGTTTCACGGACACTGGTTTCCCGGAGGTCCTCGGAGTCCCCTAACACAGATGTGGTCCAGATTTGTCCTTGTAATAGTCAATGGAGGGTTTGCGTGCTTTCTTTCAGTATTGTCTTATATTATAGGTATAGAGGTGCCCCCAAGGAATGATTTGACAAATAGCCAAGTTATATTGGACGCTGTTTCCTGGCCTCCACCAGTGTTCCAACATCCTAGTCAATCACTGAGCCTACCCTGGGCTTAGAATTTTGTAAGAATGTTGCTTATTCATCTGAAATGCCTCCACTGTTGAAAGAGAGTTAGTGAAAGAAATCAGGCATTGCAGTTTACTGGATAAGAGTTAATAATCCCAGGGCAAGTTAAATAAAGTAAACTTACAATTCTCATTTCAATGATGTATTGCACACTACATTACTTAATATAAGAAAGCTGGTGGGCTCCTCTGGTAAATGGAGGTCTCCCACAAATACTTAGAATAACAGCTGAGTCACTCTCATATATAGGAATTTACAATGGTCTAGGAAGAAGGTGGGTTGTGGTTTAAGAAGGAACTAGAGTATTGTATTACTCACGGAAAGATTAGCAAGAATGGAACCTCTCTGGTGCATACTTCAGCAAGCCCAGAAGAATAGCATAGTTAGGTGTTTACTAAGGGCTGGCTGGTCGTGCATTATTACAATAGACTAGAACTGAAACTATGGCTAGGACGTGAAGCCCTTGTACCTGGCTTCTAAGAATAAGCTTTCCTTAGATAAGGCTGACTTTATCTCAGTTGTAACCACTGCCTGATCCCTGCCAATTTTCATGTAGGCATTTTTCTGTTTAGTTTAAATAATCATTATGCACTGGATGACCTCGCTGTACCTTGGCTGATGTATTACCTAACTTCCTTATTTCTTCTGTAATAACTATGTAAGTCTGATGCTTTGAGAAATTACACTCAGATTCCACACTCTCTTATGTTCATGTCTGTTGGTCACTCGCTGACTCCTTGCCCACTTGAGTATCAGAACCCTGATTCTCCCCAGGTTGAGGAACCCCAGGTTGAGGGACCATTAATCTACATATCTTGCTGAGTTTGAAAATAAGAGTATGTTCATGATGTAGTCTCCACAACTAAAACAGTGCTTACATTTGCCATTAACCTAACTTTTCCTTTTGCCTGTTGCCTGATTTTATTTTTGTGATGAGAGTATTTAATATAATGTCTATTCTCATAATGTAACTTTAGGTGTAGCTAGATCTAGGCTCAGTGGTGTGCTGTAGATCTCTAGCATTTATTTGAATGGCTGACAGTGTGTGAGCTTTGACTAAAGCCTTTGTCTTTTTCACTAATCTTTTTCAGGTGTATTATATACAACCTAAGTGTTCATCTGTCACTATTAATATTTAGATAGAAACTTACTATGTCAGTAGACTACTCTCTGTTCACTGATGGAAAATGAATGTTGAAGATTCACCTCCAGTGGGCATCAGTGAGAAACTGTTTGACAATAGACAGGATAAACTTATGGGTGCCAAAGGCTTTGTTGTGGCAGTCTAAAACAAGTAACTGTACCTGGATGGTGACAACAGAATACAGTGACTAAGTTATAAATAGCAAATAGTGGAACTTTCCTTCAAACAAAATGTTCATAGATGAATGAGGGTTTCAAGAAATGGCTCAGTGGGCAAAGTCCCAGAGAGTCCCATAACTCAAACAGAACCTGGATACATCAGCATGTGACTATAACAGTGCTGTAGGGATGCAAACAGGAGGATTCTGGGTGTTCCAGGTTCAATGAAATATCCCATCTGAAAAAATAAGTCAGGCAGCAGTCAAAAAGACACTTATCATTGGCCTCTGTCTTTCACGTGCATACCCCACACAATCATGCTCACAGATATGCCTATACACCTGTGTGCACATGGAGGTCACACCCTTGTAAACAAATAAATCCACTGAAAGAAAAATACCTAATCAATGTGTAATATTAAGTGAGAAACAGAATACTTCAACTAGAAGTAAGCCTACTTTTCATCGTTATTTACCTCTCATAACCCATGTTAAACATCTTTGATTAGTGTAGATTGCTTGTAGTAACTTCAATTCATGCAAGACAAGTATAGTGCTATATTGATGTAAGATTAAATTTCAACAACTGATCTGGTTTCATTTTCCACTTCCTATGTCATTGATGTCCTAGTGTATGATTTTGGAAAACTACAAAATGCAAAATAAGTACTTCAGAGTGGACGTTTGAGGATGGAGGGAAACCATTCTGGCCAGTCACTTAAACCACTTCCAGGGAAGCCACTCAGCAAGTGAAAATGTAGTGTTTAGCATGTCTATTACTGACAGAATACTCGCAAGAGGTTCTCATCAACCAAACTCCATATTAGAGTTTTCCTTATAGCTACAGGCATAAGAACATAGACTTATTAATCAATATTATTATGATGACTTACATAGGCATTTTAGTGGGCAAGGCTGACATGAGTCTAGTGTTTCCTGAAATGCATTATCATCATTTGAAACACAGTGATGGCTAGCAGTGCTCTCTGGAACCATAGGCTGCTATCACTTCCATTCCAGGTATGGCTTCTCCTTTGTGGGTGATTTTATTTGTTACACTGGGGAAACGGGTTTATTTATTTTCTACAAATTTCAAATTTGTTTTTAATTCAATATCACCCAGATGTATTTGACTGGATACTTTTGCAAAATTGTCAAAGTTAATTAGTTGTTGAGTGAAATCTGGTCAGCTCTGGAAGGCAGACTTCCTCTACTTGCAAGTATTGTATTTTACCTGAAATTTTTTCACTGAGTGTATCAGAGTACTTTAAAGGCAGCTCCACATGTATATTTGTTTTTAAGTTTGAATGTTAAGAAAAATGCTTTTCTGGTGAGGAGTGAGTCTCTGTGGATTCTCTCCATGAAATCTGCAGTGTGTTAGACAGATATGCATATCAATGCTAAGACAGATAGGGGGTCAGAGGGGCAGGAGCAGGAGAGAATGGCTTACCAGGGATGTTATTCTTACCATGCTTATTCTGCTAACTCAAAAAACAAACACTCAAATAATATAACCCACATCTATAAATAGGACCTCTGAGGAAATGTTTTAAATATTTATACTTAACAACCTCTCAGATCTGTGACTTTAGCTGATTTCTCTCTACCTTTCAATATATTTATTGATGGTGTGATATAAAATTTAGTGTAATGTAAAATGTCAAGACATCTCTTTCCTGAATAAACTTTGCCTTTTGAATTCATAGTGAAACTAGTGAGAAAAATAAATGGTTATAACAATAGCCAGATACGGATTTACTTTTTGTTTGAAAGGCTTAAGTATCTCTAATTAGCATTAAGCAGATGGGTATGTGTATGCATACAATACTGTCACTAAATAATTACATTAAATCATCAAATACAATTAAGTATATTTTATGAAATTATATCATTTTGATATAGTCATGATGAACAGAACACAGACATTAGAATATGACTTCATAAACAGCCTCCTTTTTCCTTTGGATAAGAATTACTTACTAGCAGAATTGTGACTCTAAACTTCACAAAATCTGGACATTTTCTTCCATGTATCCAGGCAGTCTGCTGAAAGGCAGTTATGCGTTTTACCCACTAAGCATGTCCTTGTATGTCCTTGTTTGTATTATCCAGTGTTGTCTCAGGACCTGTGTTGACCCATAGATTTTTTTTCCACACAAAGACTTGAGTTCAAAAATTGGGACTCAGTAGTTAAGAAATGAATAAGTTAATTTTCTCAGCACTGCGATGAAATACCTTGAGAAAGTAAACTGCCAAAAGTAAACTTGAGAAAGGAGATATTTACTTGACTCCTGATTTGTGGGCTGTGGCCGATTGTGGCAGACAAGCATGTAGTGCTCGTGGCATCATGATACAAAAAGATCCAGTGGTGTTATGTCTGTTTCTCGGTAGACCGGGAAGGAGTCACATATTGGTAAATTTAGTCAGACTACAGAAGTCAGGACACAGACCCCAAAGATGGACTTCCTCAGGATAGCCTGTCACTACCTCTCTGAATAGTGCTATTGGGGCATTAATCATACACAAGCCTAGAGAGGGCATTACACACTCAAGCCATGCCATGAACTTTCTTGGCAACTCAAAATGTGACAAATTTCTGTTGGATGAAGTGAACTTTTGATATGTTTTATTTGTTTTATAATCACTTGATACTAGATATTCTACAAACTAATCAATACTGAATTTTTCTAATTACTAATCAGAAATTTCTTAGCAGGTCCGTATTCCATGAAAGAACTGGAGTGATTTGGGGCAAGCTCATTTTCATATCAAGCTGACTTGATAAAAGTTTAAGGAATGTGAACCTGAGCTATAATACTCTGGGAATATATATTTTACTCACAAACTGTCCTCTTCACATTAAACCACAAGAGCCGTTAGGTTATCACATATGTTGACACTTGACCTGATGCCAGAAACTTCAAGAAGCTTCAAGGACTGCCTACCACCTTCCTTATTCTGCATGGAGAAGAAGACCCACTGGTGATGTATCTTTTGATAACAGTCATGACAGGAATTGGGGAAAACTGTTCATAAATCACATTTCAATTTTCTCTTTAATAACCATTTCACCTCCCAGCTGGAGGGAAGCCCTCTCACAGCTCCAGCTACTACAAAATTTCATGCCCAACCCCGACTTTGCACTACAGCCTAGAGGCTGTAGCAGGTAGATGATGGGCTTTGCATCCAGATTGACACCCTTCTAGGCAGAAAGGAATTCAGAGCATGGGCAGCCCACAGACCATTTCTCCCTGATTTCTTTAACTCCTGGTATTCAGGCCAACTCTTTGCATCAGCACAAGTAACATCCACCTATATAGCTTCTTCAACAAGCATGGACTTTAACATTTTAATGAAGTCTTGAGCATTCGTCTTTTAAGATGTCAGTTTCTATAACTAGGCAGTAAGATTGGTCATGGCAAGAGTTCTATGCTAGTGTTTTCTAGCATGCTTCTGAGCACACTGAATATAAAACATATGGTTGTTTTAGTGCTCTAATAGATCAACAGGAGATTTATAATTAAAAGCTGGAAAAGCCAATGGGAAGCTGTGTGGACACGTAATACAAGGAAGAGAAAAAAAATTGTTTAAAATTTGGCCAGAACCTGAGGATACCAAAGTGACTATTACCCTCTGCCACAAGAAGGTAGAGAGTGGTGGAGGATTATAGACAGAGGAATCTGGTGGCCACAGAAATACATGGCTCTGTATCTCTGGTGATAGATCTTTAATTCATAAACAATGTAGTTTCTAATCCTGGTAAGTTTGGGATGAAATATGAACTAAAATAGTTTTATTATAACAAAAAAGAATTCAGCATTACAGGCTCACCAAGGGATCTTGGCGTTCTCAGAGTTCAGTCCATTTATGTAAAAGTTCAAGAATACAATGAGAAAAATGTGTGTTTTCTGAGTACTATAGATCTCTGTGCATCAGAAGAATGACATGCAGTAGAAGTCATTCTTGCTTTTAAGGTGGTAGGGCAGATGAAAGAGATGAGACTAGGATGCTTCAGGAAGAAGTTGCAATCCACAATGAGACATTCATGTCTGTTACAGAACACTCTGAAGCAGACACCAGCTCTCAATCAAAGACATTGATGGTCTCAGGTTCTGTCTAAAATGTCTCTCATGGGTCTGAATCCCTGTTCTGAAGATGCTGTTTTTTGGGGGAAGCTGTGAGCTTTTAAAGGTAGGCTTAGATGAGCAGGGATAGATACCAGGATTGAACAATTAAAGGTGATCTTCTCCATACCCCTGCCTCTTGTTGGCTATAATAGAACGAGCTTCCTCCTCGTGGTTCCAATCTCTTTCACTGCTAGACTGAAGTTCTCAGACACAATGAACCCAAACAGAAACCTCCCTCCTGGTATTTGTCAGGTGCACTCACAGTGATTCCTGGTGATGCTTTTTTTCTACAAGACATTTTTTTTCTTTCCTTCCTCACCTCTCACACTTTGTTCCTATCTTTATTTTTCTTTTTAACCATTTTCTCAAAGGCTTATATTTAACTAGATATTGTCAATTTTCTTACCTAAAGAGGGCTGGATGGGCAGCTCAAGAGTCAGGAGCATGTATTGCTCTTGTAGAGACCCCCAGTTCAGTTCCAAAGCTCAGAACCGCCTGCAACTCCAGCTCTGGGGAATCCAGTGTTCTTTGCTGGCCTATGTGAGCACTGTATGCATATATACTCACAGACAAAATGCTCATACACATAAAATAAATAATTCTATAAACATTTTTCAAAGGAAGGTAAAATCTACTAAGTAGATTGTTTTATTTTTAACTGAATATCCTTAGACTAAAATAAAATTTGAGAAAATAGAGTATAACAACAAAATGGAAAATAAATGCATTTCCTTATTCTTTGCCTTAAAAATAAGTTCTATGTTCTCCTACTGTATTAATATCAGCCTCCCTGGCTTTTATAAGATCCGTAAAATAATCAGTATATAAAAAGGAAAGTAGGGGTTTTTTTCTGACAGTTTTGGAAATTATGGTTTCTGACTGGTGGTCCCCATTGCCTTTGCTTGTGGCAGCACAGTTCATTGTGACAGGAGCTCAGGACAGAGGAAGACAGAGCAGCCCATTGTTAGGAGGAGAAAGGGGAAGAGGAAAGGTTCCATGATCTCCTCAGAGATCTTTCTTTAGCAGCCTTGAAACTCTTAGACCCTTGTACTAGGTCAGTGAGAAGGCTCAGTGAGAAATGCACTTGTTGCCCAGCCCAAGAACCTGAACTCAGTACTGAGAAGGAGACCCACTTGGTGGAAGGAGAAACCAATTACCCTAAGCTATTCTCTGACCTCTACATGTGTGCTCTGTCACAAGAGTATATGATACATGTAAGGAAATAAATGCTAAAATTCTTGCCTGAAGCTCCATGTTTGTAGTAGTTGTTGCTGTTTGAACATCTCTACCACTTCCTGAAAGGGCCACTGGAGAACAATCCTTTATATCAGTGCTTGGGGGACATTTCAGATATAAGTTATATAACAACTTTTGAAAATTAATTTTAATTATGCATACTTTTTTTGACATGTACAGTGATTTACAGAAGAACTATCAATTCCTTGTGAAAATTATGGGTGGATCCATTCTTACTCCAGCATTTGAAGGTTGAGAGCAATAGAAGTATTTATTCTCAACTCAAGGCAAAAGTTTTGATAGGCTAGTTTGTTAGTATTGGTAGTTTACCATAAAAGGTGATTTTAATTCAAGAGAATTTGTGTGTATATGTACATTTCTATGGGGTGCATGTGCATGATGATACACAAGTGCTCATGTGTCCACATGCTTAAGGACAGAGGAAAACCTTGTCATTTCTTAAGATCTTAAGATGGAGTTTCTCATTGGTCTGGAATTTTGCCAAGTAGGCAAGGCTAGCTGGACCATGAGTTCCCAGGAGTCTAGCTGTCTCCACCAGTTCACCACCACAAGATTATTAGCATGCCTTCAGGTCCAGCTTCTTAGGTGAATTCTGCAGATAGAACTCAGGTCCCATAACTTGCACAGCAAGAGCTTTGGAGATGGAGTCATTCCCACAGCTGTAGTTGAATCTTTTCTATTATACTTAGTTGTCATGTTTACACCCTTGAAAGGCTAGAACAGAAAGATTAAAAAGCAATCTCTCATTTGGGGAGAATAGATTTACTACAAAGTAATACACATGTAATAGAATCTGTTGGAATGATGAAAACAGAATATAATTTATACTATACTATAGAACAGAAGAAACTGGAAAGCCACATGGCACAATAAGAACAATAAGGAAACCATAGCTAGGCCTAAAAGGATGAAGAACACAGGCATATCTACAGATCACTTGTTTCCAAAATCAACAAAAAAGGCTGAAAGTAGACTCATAATCTCTGTTAAAACTTTCAAATGGTGATTATATACATAGGACTCTTGGAAGTCACTTATTTAAAGACATGGATCCATCAGGAATATTGAATGTTCTCTCCTATGCAGACATATACACTATCAGAGACAGTAATAGATACTAGAAAATAGTTTCTTGAAAGCACAAGAAGCAAGATTCAGACTCTCTCTCTTCCTCCCCCATCTCACTCTTTGTGTGTGTGTGTGTATGTATGTATGTATGTATGTATGTATGTATGTATGTATGTGTGTGCAGCTGCATGTACATGTATTGGACATGGCCATGTAGAAACTATTAGATAACATTCAGTGTCATTTCATAGGCATTGTCTATAATTTTTGAGGAAGGGTTTCACTGACCTGCAACTCATCAAGTAGGCTATGCTGGATGGACAGTGAACCTCAGGGATAAATCTATATCTGCCTATGAGATTCTGAGATGTTCAGTGAATGCTGTGATGCCCAGCTTTGTATATGTGTGTGGGAACTATGCATGTATGTTTTTGTGTAACCATGTATTTGAACATAGATATGGAGGACTGATTGACATTATGTTTCTAAATCACTCTCTACTTTATTTATTGAGGAAGAAACTCTGTTGCTGATCATGGAATCCACCAGTTCTGACCAGAGTTAGCTAGCTGGCTTGCTCTAGGCACCTTTGTCTCTGCTTCCCTGGTGGTGGGATTACAGGCAATGGCATGCCTTCCTCATGGTTTACCCATTTTGTTTTAATTTCCCTTTGCTTTGTGGAGACTCGATGATGGAACCTAGGTCTTCATGCTTATAAGGCAGGCACTTTACTGACTGAGCCATCTCTCCAACCTCATGGTCAACTACAGGTGTATAGTTTTGTGAGTTCATCATTCAATGGGGTGGGAAAGACGAAGAACATGAACCAAGACAGTATCTTAAATATCCACTGTACTTTGTAACACAGAAAACTACAAATTAAAACTCATTCCATTGAGAATATACAAATTATTCTCAATGAAAAAAAATCTGTAACTCTATTTGTCTTTGAACAATGATGCTTAAAACTTTGCTCAGAAAATTCTCTGGAGGCTTAGATCAGCATAACTTGTTCAAAGAAATAAACACCACATTTATTACAATAGAAGCTTGGAGCAGAGGCACGGGGCTCATGTGCATTGGAACTTAGCAAGTTAATAAAAGGAGATCAAAGACTGTGAGAAACATGTAGAAGGATATCCAAGTATAAGATGTACACTGGCAAAAGAAAGGAAAAGAGACTGGAGAGAAAGTTCCATGGTTAAGACCACTTGCTGTGTAACCTGGTTCTGTTGCCACCTAGTACCTCTGTTCTGAGGCCATCAATCACCTGGTACTCTAGCTCAAATGGAAATGGCCATCCCAAGGTTTATTTTTTGTTGTTGTTTCACTTTTTTATATTATATTTTTCTAATGTTCTCCATCTGCCACTCAAAGAAACTTCTTTGATGAGGGGTGAGTGCTACACTTAACTGTTGATATAAAGACAAGTGTTTAGAATGCTTTCGGGAATCAAGTTGGTTTAGGAAAAATGTCAGTAGCAGGTTCTGCTCTAGAGTCCATAATCTCTCCAGCCATGGGTTATTGGCTAGGTTTTCACTAGCATACATATTTTTTTCTATTGAGTGGGCATTATGTCTAATTAACCAGCTGTTGGTTACCCCAAATGATAAATATCACTTTGTACCCTTGATACCTCTCACCATGTTAGTCATTGCTCTGATTTACACTTGGGACTGTGTTGCCTCCTGTCCCCAGGCATCTTGCATTACACATTTGGACACTGTAAGAACTATTGCTCAGGAAAGAGGATTCCAGGTCAGTTCATAGGACTCCCTGAAAATTGGTGTTTTAGGAACCTCTGTATGCATTGGTATCTATATTATTCATATATATTTGTGTGCATAATTTATGTGTGTGTGTGAAAGTAAAATTGCATTAATGTGTGGATAAATATATGTGGATAACATTAACTATCTTTCACTATTACTCTCTGCCTTATCCTTTGAGAAAGAGCCTGTCATAGAATGCAGACTTTACAGATTTTCTAGACACGCTGGCCCATTAGCTCCAAGGATTCCTTCCAGTGCTGGAATTACAGACATGGGTGATCTTGGTAGATTTTTATGTGGCTTAGGGAATCTGAATTCAGTTTCTCATGCTTGCAGGGCAGGTCATTCACTAGTGGAGCCAGCCCTTGTATTCATATTTCTTATTTTCATGTACATTGCTGCCCTGTCTTGCAGGACTTAAACAACAAGGTTCTCGAGGAAAGGGAGCAACAAAGACAAATTTAGATCAGGGGACTCAAAGGAAGGAGATAGAACAAAAAATTCTGTTCATGTCTCAATTTACTCTAGGGAAACAAACGGCTTATTGGGCTACAAAACACAAAGGCATTTGCCCAGGTACACAGGCCAAACCAGTATTATCACTTGGTTATACATTAACATAAGTGTAATATTCCCATTGTAAAATTTCCGGAAATGAATGTCCTCATTGTAAAAGTCTGGAAAGCCCCCTATTGTAAAATGTCCTGAGTCAATTACGGGGATGGAAGCAAGATAATGGAAGAAACAAAAGAGTGTTAGTTAATAGAAGATGGCCCAGGGAAAAGGTGGAGGCTGAGATGCCAGGGGCTTTTGGGCCCCAACAGGTCCCCCTGTTTTATACACAGAAACAAGGCATACTTAGGGTGGCAATATCTAAGTCCACTTGGTCCTAGAGACTCCAAGGGGACTGTGCCTGTCTTAGGTCAGAGAGGTTGCAAGGATAGTCATGCCCAAAATGGTGTGACCAGTCACAGGGGGGACACCATCAACTTAGTTGGGTTCCCTGTCTTAGGTTGTCATTCATACTAATGGCAGCTTCCTTCTCTCAGTTGCCCATCACTGGCTAGCCAGTCCATTGCACTAGAAAGGTGAAGGGCCAAGCATGAGCTGGGTTATTTAAGGGCCGATTGTAAGACTGTCATCAAAACCATCTCCCAGATCTGACTTTGACAGGCAGTGGTAATGAATCTGCAAGGGTTAGGCCTTAATTGTATCAATTTGTCCCTTAATAAAAGCCACAATTTTATTAAAAAGAAAAGGTCCTAGTGATAGTAGAATTAGTAAGCCAAGCACTGGACCAAGAAAGGGGAGAAGGTAGGGCAGAATTACATTCCAGGTGTTCCACATAGGGTTATTAAGAATTCCTGACTTCTCTTCTCTAATTCTTATTGGTGTTTTCGGATTTGGTCGAGTACAATCCCGGACTTGTTTGCATAAAAACAACACTTCTCTGTATAACGAGGTCAGGGGTAGCGGCTTATCAATGGGTTGATCAAATCCACCCTCAACCTATTTTATCTTCAGGAGTAGTCTGAGATGATCAGCATTCTCGTTTTCTTTTGCTTTTCCTGTAGAGCAAAGAACAGAAAGGTTCTCAGAGAGAATTTTCCCTTCTGGAAGGGGCTTGTTAAATTGTCTCATGAGTCTTTCAGGGAGCCACCTGGTAGACTGTGCCTCTTCAGAATAAACACAATCAGACCCTCTTCCCCAAATGAGCACAGGGTCAGGGCCATAATCGAATTATCTAAGGGATCCTTCCATCTCACCTAGACATGAGTATGCCTAGTTGGAGGATGCTATAAGCACTCAGCAGAGTTCCTTGGCATCCAAATTTTAAAATTTTAAAAATAAAAAGCATGATCGAAATAATGTGCACAGGGATATAATTCTACTTTTTATTTTTAAAGCCAATTTTTTCAGAGTGTGATGTGCACGTTCAACAACTCCTTGTCCCTGAGAATTATAAGGAATCCCAGTAATATGGGCAACATTAAATTGTTGACAATACATCTCAAATGTTTGACTGTAATAGTGAGTTCCATTATCTGTTTTAATCTGATTTGGAACTTGAAGCATAGAAAAATAATGTAGGAAATGATAACATTTTTAGTTGCATTTCCTGTTAAGGCAGTTGCAACTAGAAAGCCTGAAAAGGTATCAATAGTCACATGTGCATATTTTATTTTTCTAAAATCAGAAATATGAGTGTCCATTTGCAATAATTAAGTATAAGTCCTTGAGAATTAAGACCATTATGTGGTACAGGTAGAAACTGAGGACACTGACAACAAGCATTTACAATTTGACATGCACATTCTCTAAAAATACCAAATTATTATCTAAAGCCATTACTATTTGGATGATGTAAAGAATGAGACTATATGGCCAATTGTTCTTGTGTAAAGCCTATAATCTGCCTGGTATGCAAATCTGCTGTGGCATTGTCTTAAGGAGTCTTGTCTAGGCAGTCCAAAATGAGCTCTAAAATGTCCAAAGACAGTCTTTTAAAGGAACAGTACTTTCTTTTAACTTGGGTTGTATATGCATAAATGATTGCAAAATTTGAGAATTAACAATATCTAAAAAAGGAACAATTGTAAGCCCTGATATATATACATATATATATGTATATATATAAATATATATACATATATTACATTACATATGTATATATATATGTATATATACATTACATATGTATATATATAAATATATATATATATATATAAATACATATATATATTGGATATCAGTATATAAATTAAAAGTTTGATTTTAGCACTTTAAAAACAGTGACTACAGCACGTAGTTCAATTAATTTTGCTGAAGTAGAGGGAAACACATGAGAATAAACATGTGATCCAAACACATATACTTTTCTCCCAGAAAAGGGCTGTAGATGTATTCTTTATGGGATGCATACATAAATTTACAGAAAATATAAAAGCATGCATAGAAGCATATTTTAACAACTTATCTTTTGGATAATAATTATCAATTTTGCCTAAAATTTTTACTATGCAATGGACAAAATATCAATCAATATTCTGCAATAACCAATTTAATTACTGTTTGAAACAAGGAACAGATGTCTCCTCAGGTTTATTTTATTTATTTATTTATTTATTTATTTATTTATTTATTTTGGTTTTTCAAGACAGGGTTTCTCTGTATAGCCCTGGCTGTCCTGGAACTCACTCTGTAGAACAGGCTGGCCTCAAACTCAGAAATCTGCCTGTCTCTGCCTCCCAAGTACTGGGATTAAAGGCGTGTGCCACCACAGCCTGGCATCTCAGGTTTTTAAGATATACTTTTCAAAATACTTTCATAATTCTATCCTATAATTGTTTATTACCACAACAGCTTCATAATAGGATGTTAAAACTTTACTTGGAGATAAGGAAAGATGAATCCACATTAGTGTTCTCTTTTGCCAAAGAATTGTTGTGGGCACATTGAATAACAATAACTAACATTTGATTACAATTGATAATGATTACAGAAGTTTCCTCTACTTTCTGCAAAGCTCTTTGTATTTCACTAGTTAACTTGCATCCCCCTTGACAACATCCAACAAAGGCTTAAGTCCTCCTGTGGTGAGCTTAAGGTGAGTTCTTAGCCAATAAACATCTCCTGGAAGCTTTAGAAAATAATTTGAAGTAAGCAAATCATCTTTTCTTTCTTGAATTTTCTGTACTACAAGCCTTTCTAGGATATAACTGAGGCCGCAAATATTGAAGAGGATATTGTCATTGAAACTTTTCTGGAGCAACAATTACTACAAAAATTTTAAAGCTCATTGTGTAAGAGCAAAGTTAGTAAAATTCCCCTTCAGAGGAATTAGCTAATAAAATACTCTCCAAATAATAAACATACACTGAAAAATTCAAAGTCCTAGCTTCTTGTATTGAAGCAGAGACAATTTTTTTTTTTTTTTTACAAAATATAAGGCTACTAGTCATTCTTAAAGGCAAAACTTTTCAATGATTACAAACTCATTAGAAGCAAACCATTTACAATTACCAGGATGCAGAGGAAAAAAATAACCTTCCAAATACACAATAATTCTATATGGAGTAGGCTGACCAGGTTGTAATGCCTCTACAAGTTCCATAGCCTCATTGACCCTTTATAGATCTTAAGTTTAAACTTTATTTTGAACAACATCTGGATAGATCTATGATAATGCTGTTTTGTCTTAAAAAACAATTCCCTAGAGACAAGGAGAGGTGAAGCCACAAAAACTTTCCTAGGCTGGGTTTGCAAAACAAAACATATGCCTCACAAGCCTTGCTCAGGCTGCTCTGAGCTTTGCATTAACTCAAATGTAAATATTTCTCAATCTGAGTATACTGCCTGAGTCCTGGCTCAAAGATTATACCTCCTGCAATGAGAACTGATTCCAGGGGAGCAACTCTACTGTCTGTCTATGCCTCTAATTTTTTGACAGTCTTTCCTATGATGATTTATACTTAAAACATTCTTTATAATCTTGGTGTTGTGAAAGCATTTCTTGTACATACTGTAGTCCCCTGCAAGGCAGCAAACATAGCTAAACCCTGATTGTATGAGGGTCTAGTTTTTGCACAAAGATGAATACATTTAGATAAATCTGTCTTTGTTTTGTATGGCTGGATGACAGTAGAGAGCTATATTGGCATTCTCATGAGAGAATTGTGTAACAAAAGGAACCCCTGCTTGAGGGTCTCTGAAAATTCTACCAGCTGTTTTTAGTAGTACAAACTCCTTGAAACAGTTTATAAGGAGCCTATTTGATACCAAATAAATTCTCACTGAAATCTCTTTTCCAACCTTGGGGTGTTAAATTTTGCTTCTACCACTATACCTAATTAAGCCTGTTTTTAAAAGGGGCAGCAGGCCCATACTGGCCACAGCTGTTTTACCTGTTGCTAGCCTTATGAAAGATTGGTATTCTCAGCACAATCTCTCCTTCTCCCTGGTTCTTCAGCATTAGAATTTTACTTTTCATAGATAACTAATAGTTCAAAAATAATTTGCAAAAGGTGAAGATTTAAAAGTAGGAGCATAGAGACACAAGGGAGGAAATGTAAAATAAGACCCAAGCTTTTCACAAAGAATTATCTAAAACTTCACAGATAGCTTAGAAGAAAGCAGCTCTCAAGGTCAAATGCAAACCTATTTGTTTTATATAGGATTGTGATTCTATTAATAGATTACTTTGATATTTAATAGACAGTTTTAGACGAATGTAGGAATTACTCTGGGGAACAGGGGGATGGTTTTATGGCTATTTGTATCTGATCTGTAAGGACAAGAACCTGAGCTCAAGCCCCAGACCACACACAAAAAGCCAAGCATGGCTGCATGAATCTGTCACTCCAACATTTAGGGAGCAGAAATAGGCAATTTCCAAGAACTCACCGGCCTGCCAGTTCACCCAAACTGAACTTCCAGTAGGGTTAGAGACCCTGTCACAAAAGAATAAGGCAGAGATTTGGTATAACATTGATCTCCTTCTGGTCTCTGCCTATACTCATTGTATGTGACTCCACACCCCACACCCGATACCCCACACCCATACCCCACACTCAATACCTCACAACCACACATAACACATGGAACTGCTCTTACCTTTGCTCTATTGGAACAGTGAACATGGCTCATAGTGCTATTTGTGTGATTTTGTTTCAAGACATATTTTCTAGATGTTCATATTTAATTTGAAGTGTAAGGTAAAATAGATTTTGAAGTGTAAGTTGAAATAGGTTTACAGTAATAGAATATATCAGACAATTGATATACCAGTCTTGATGCTTTTTTCTTCTAACTTTAGCTGTTATTTTTATGATTTTTAAAAATTTTATTGAAATAAATATTTTTTCTTACATAATATGTTCTGAATATAGTAACCCCTCCCTCTACAGACTTCAGCTTCTACCCACCTCCCTTCCCATCCGGATCCACTCATTTTCATTCTCATTAGCAACCAATCAGTTTTCTAGGGAATAATAATAAAATATAAAATAAAATAAAATAATAACATCAGAATTGAACAAAAACAAACAAACAAACAACAAACAGAAAAAAGGGAGTCCAAGAGAAGCCATGAAAAAAACAGACTCTGTGAGTTCACATGTGTTTTGATCATGTTGATTTACAGGGCTCTGTTTCCTTAGTGTTCTCCATCTCTGGCTCTTACACTCTTTCTGACTCCTCTACTGCAGGGTTTTACCCTAAAAGGAAAGATTTGATGGAGATATCCCTTTAAGGGACAAGTTTATTTGATCTTTCATCTTTCTGCATATGGTCTGGCTGTGGGTCTCTGTCTTTTTTGTCATCTGGTACAGAAGGAAGCTTATCTGATGATGACTGAGCAAGGCACTGATCTATGAATAGAGCAGAATGTCATTAGAAGTCACTTTGTTGCTATGTTCTTTTAGTAGAATGGCCTCTGGTTATTTGTTACCCAAGTAATGCCAGGTATGGATTCCATCTCATAAGTGGACCTTAAATCAAATTATATATTTGATATATATATATAT
>NW_022196913.1:15795793-15800168 GCF_008632895.1 Mastomys coucha | reverse complement strand
ATATATATATATATATATATAGTTGGTTTCTCCCACAACCTTTTTGCTACAATTCCCCTACAATATATTGCAGAGAGGACACCATTGTTTTTAGCTAAATTAACATTTATGTTTATCTGTTGGTAATGATACAGAATACTTTCTACACCATGTATGCTAGTATGGAGGGGTGAAGGCTCTATGCAGGCACTAGCTCAACTTCTCCTTGTTCAATGAGGTGTTTTCTTGAGCAATGAGACTTGCTATCCGTTTGGGGAGAACAATCTATAGTCTTGACAACATCCTTTGTTGCTTGAGAATTCCCATGGGACACCTTTGACCTACAGCTCAATTAGATGTAACACATTCCCAGTTCTGGTAGCTTCATTTGCTGACAAGATATGTCCAGTTGGGGATTTGTCTTTTCCATTATTTGGCAATTTTATTTAGATCACTTCATATATGCATATGTTTTAATTGTATTAGGTTTCTGTGCTACCTCTCAAATGATCCTTTATTTTAGTTGTACCCCCATATTCCCCCTCTCATCTCTCTCATCCCCTTCCTTCCCCATTTTATCCTCCTGTTCTAGCCCCACATCCATTAATAACTGTCTATTTTATTTCTATTTACTAACAAGATATATCTGTCCTCCTTAGTCCCTTACTCTATACCTAACATCTGTGGTTCTCCAGTTCATTGCTTGGTTATCATTGTTTTAACAGCTTGTAACCACAAATAAGAGAATGCATATCATATTTGTCTGTCTAGGTGTGGAGTACCTCACTTGGGATGATTTTTTTCTGGTTCCATCCATTTACCTGTGAATTTTGTTTTTTAATCAAACAAGCAAAACTCCATTGTGTAAATGCATCACTTTTTCTTAATTTATTCTGGAACATATAGGTTATTTTCAATTTCTGACTATTATGAATAGAACAGCAATGAATAAGGTTGAGCAAGTTTCTCTGTAGTAGGATAAAGCATCCTTTTGGGTAAATGCCCACGGGTGCTATAGATGGATCTTAAGGTAGACTTGTTCCCATCTTCCCAAGGACCACTACAATTATTTCCATAGTAATTGTACAAGTTTTCACTCCCAACAGCAATGAATGAGTGTTCACCTTAATATACATCCTTGCCAGCATGAGCTGTAACTTGTTTTATTAATTTTAACCATTTTGATGGTTATAAGATGAAATCTCAAAATAGTTTTGATTTGCACCTCTCTGATAGTTGAAAATATTGAACATTTATTTAAATGTTTCCTTGGCATTTCCTCTTTTAAGAATTCTCTTTTTACATCTGTACCCCATTTTAAATTGTTTTATTTGTTTTCTTGATATCTAATGTTTTGTGTTCTTTATATATTTGGCATATTAACCTTTTATTGGATGTATAGTTGGTAAAAAAAAAAAAACTTTTCCCACTCCATAGACTGCTATTTGTTCAAATAGTTTTATAAAACCTGAATATTCATTTACTGGGACATTTTACAGACATAAAAATCTCCTGCAACAATATGATTCTAGATAAGTTATCTTAACCATGGCATTGCTAATGAAAACATAGAAAACTACTTAGATCTCTCTTAATATATATATCAGTTACTTTTATATTACTGTGATAAAACTCCATCGGGCAAGGCAACTTATATAAGGAAGGATTTATTTTGGGCTTATGGTTCCAAATTGATAAAAGTCCATCTTCATCATGGTGGGGAAATGTGGCAGCAGTTAGGCATGTTGATAGAGTGTCAGAAACCATGTAGGAAAGGATAAGGCAACCAAATGAGGTTTGTGGAGATGGCCCACCATTTTGCATGGCTGTGATGGTTGAGCTCTGAGAGGCAAGGTCCCAAAAGACTTCATTCCCAGGATTGCTTCTTGCCGCTGATATGCATTTCCTGCCATTATTGTGTAGCCTAATGATTCCTGGGCATTAACTCACCTTATCGGGCAGAATTCCTGCAAAATCAATATGAAGATGTACTTTCATGAAGGAAAGCTGTATAAATGAATTAAGGATTTCACTATTTCCGATGATGATTTTATAGCAGTCCTAAATTGATACAAGTAATTTCAAGGCCTCCATAGAATAAAAGCTGCAAGTAGATTTCTGTAAACCTCCATGTGATACAGGTTAATTTCAAAACAGGTTTGAAACAAATTACGATAAAGGAAATCATTCCTACTAGGTTAGGAATAAGGCTACTATCTGGTAACTAAAAGTCATAAATTGGGAATAAGCAATTTATTATAGGTGAAAAGGCAGAAAATAAATGATAGAATTGTCTATCTATACAAGTTTTTAAAATAATCATACACAAAACAGTTGCTTTTTTCTTGACAAAACTGTGCCAACTTGTGACATAAAAAATATTGCTTTAAACTTATAATGAATTTGTGGGACTAGTAATAGATAATGGATGGCTAGTCAGATACTAGTCTTAATGGAAAGACACCTTTAATCCCAGCACGTGGGAGGCAGAGGGAGGTGGATTTCTGAGTTCAAGGCCAGCCTGGTCTACAGAGTGAGTTCCAGGAGAGCCAAGGCTACACAGAGAAACCCTGTCTCAAAAAAAAAACCAAAAAAAAAAAAAAAAAAAAAAAAAAGACATGTAAACATTTCTGTTGTAATTCCTTAAAACCGTATGACATGAATGATTACCTTAAACTTACCATGAACTTATGGAATGTAAGAATGTTTAGAAAATCATGATCAGTTGTCCTACTGTAACAGTTCTACCTGTTGGAGTTTCTTTTCTCTGCTCCATCCAGAGCAAATGAGTGTTTTTATCTGTGTGCCTGACTCTTTTCCTTTCTCTCTGGCTCACAAGGAGTTATCAAACTCAATGCATCTGTCTAGCATGATCAGTGAGGTGCCCAAGAGTCAAAGAGAAAATAGCCCAAGCAACTAAGTTATTTTCTTAATCCCCTGCTGCTACCAACAGGAGTTAATTGCTAAAAAGCAGCAGCTTTTAGCCACAGAACAGGAAAAGAGAGTTAAATTGCCAGAGGCCATCAGCTTCTGGCCCCCAGAACAGTAAAAGGCCAGAGATCATCGGCTTTCTGTCTTGATCTGACTCTGTGTCCCACATCAGTACATAACCCTGCCAGCCTGGCCCAGCAATAGACCACATCTTGGACCAAAAGCACTGCAAAAGAACGATGCATTGAGAATGATACATAGTTTTTTAAAACCTCATACCCTCACAGCGACATGTGTCATCTAGAAAAACTCCACCCATACCTACTTAAAGACTGCCACCAACTCTGGACTACATATTCAAATATCTGAGTTTATAGGGAACTTTCTCATTTAAATCATTACAATGTGTGAGCTATTATCAAGTTAGAATAATTGTATAGGAAAAATAAGGATCCTCTCCTCATTAGTTTTTGTCAACTCTACACAAAATAGTCAGCGGGCAAAGGGAAACCCAATGGAGGAATTGTTTCTATTAGATTTGCCTGTGGGTCTGTGGGTCTATCAATGATTGATGTAGGAGTTCTAGCCCAATGTATTTGGCATCATCCATGGGTTTTACAGAGAGAAAGTTCAGCAAGACATGAGGAGCAAGCCAGGAAGATGTGTTCCTGCTTTGGTTCCTGCCTCCTGGTTCCTGCCATGAGATCCTGTCCTGAATTTTGTGGATGATGGACTGTAACCTGCAAGCCAAATAAATCTTTTCCCTGCATGAGTTGGTTTTTGGACACTGTTTCATCACAGCTATAGAAAAGATAAATGGAACAGATACTCTAAATAATCATATAATAGAGATATATTATAAGATCTGCATCACAAAGCAGTATAAAGACATTTATACTTATATTTTCTCCTCACTATATTCAGCAAATCCCTGGAAGCATATATGAAAAACATGTAATACTTAACAGTGAGCTATTTTTTCATAATTTATTTAATTTTACTCATATTATATCCCATTTGCAGCCACTTCCCTCCTCTCTTCCCATTCCCAACCCCTACAAATCCCTCCTCCATTACCTCCCTCTCTCCTCAGAGAAGGGGAAGCCCTCCAGTACCACCCCACCTTGGGACACCTACTCTCAACAATAAGCGCCTCCTCTCCAAATGGGCTAGTTTCAGCATAAATTGGAGACAGGTCCATCCTTACTTTTTATTGTTATTTGATAAAAAGCAAATGTATATAGATTAATTAATCCTAGTAATTAAATTCCCAGACTTATACATTTTATACCATTTGGATAAAATGATCCCAGTCTTCAATTCTGTTATTGTTTCCTTTGGAATTTATTTATTCATATGTACAAAATTTAAAAGAGGGGAAGCAGTTAACTTTTGTTCCTGTTCCTCAAATTATTATCTGCATATATTCTGAAGTAAAAGTTTTTAAAGTCCTAAATGTTTCAGA
>NW_022196913.1:15780906-15795783 GCF_008632895.1 Mastomys coucha | reverse complement strand
CAGTGATTTTTTTTCAAACAGGAGAGATGAAAGGAAGAAATTATTTTGAACGAGTCAATGAAAATAGAGGGTTTCAAAGAGTGCCCCAGGTGGGAGGCATGGCACCATTAATCTGTCGGAAACCATAACCACAACTTTGAAAACAGGGTGAGTCAGAAGGGGATTGCCTAGAAGCACAAATGATAGGAGTCTGCATTTAGCAGCTCTGATTCATCACAGTGAATTAATGGAACCAGCTGATGTAATGAGGCAGAATTTGCTGTTCCTACACCATCCCACCAGTGGTAGCCAATGTATCTATCTGCAACCTCTGAAGATTTCTTTTTCTAGGTCTTGTTTCCCAAACCAACTCACTACACCCACCCCAAAAAGAAGGAAGACAGAAATAGGAAGGAAGGAAGAAATGAGCATGATAGGGAGAGAGAGGAGATGAAATATTCAGGTGGTATAGATATTTTGTAGACTTTGGTAAATAATCATTATGACTTTAATTAGGAAAGAGGAGAGACAATGATGTATCCTTACCTATGAAGAATAACAAAGACTGTGGGACCATGAAAGGCAGCCTGTTTTCTGGCCAAGCTAGGTTTAAACCCTGGAGACCCAACAGGTGTTCCTGCAAGGAACGGAAGGCCGTTTGCGTTTGCCATGCCCCAGACACCAGGCGCCTGACACGAGGCCTCAATTCCATAATTCTGTGGTTATCAGTCACAGTAGGGAAATGCCCCAAGCCCCTGGTATTCTGTCTGGATTCCACCCCCACAGTTTTCTGGCCCACTATAAAAGGGGCTACTTACCCCTTCCTTCCTTTCTTTTTTTTTTTTAATTTATTTATTTTTTTATTTTTTTTTATTTTAGATATTTTCTTTATTTACATGTAAATTTCTCCATTCCCAGTTTCCCCTCCAAAAAACAAAGAAACAAACAAAAACAACAAAAACAAACCCCTGTTGCCTCCCACTTCCCCATGCCTGCCACCCCGCCCTCTCCCACTTTCTGGCCCTGGCATTCCCCTACACTGGGGCACAGAACCTTCACAGGGCTGAGGTCCTCTCCTCCTATTGCTGATGGGATTTGCTTGCCTCTCTTTCTTGTCCTCTTGCTCCGTCTCTCTCTGCATTTCCCTTCCCCCTTCTCTCCATGTGGCCATGGCCAGCCTCTACTTCTCTACTTCTCTACTTTCCTTCTCTCTGCCTTTCTGAGCCTCTACTACCCTCTTAGCTCCCCTTACCATCATGACAATAAATGCCTTCAAATCATGGACTGCCTCTTCTCATTGGGTGGGACCGGTCATGGGGCACAATGGAGCAGATCTTCCTCTAAAGAGTCCCACATCTAATCTCCCATGGAAGGCCTCCCTGTGCTCCCAGACATAGTCTCCGCCAAGCCAAGTGGAACAAACCAAGCACTCTCCTCCCCACAGGAACTAATTGGAGCTCTCTTCCTGCCTTTTTGCCCTTGGCCCCAGACCAGAGCCAGCCCCATGGGCCCACACTCCATTCTCAGCTCTTCCACAGCATCCAGTGGCATCTGTGGTGCCTAAGAGTGAGAACCTGCTGTCCTTGGGAACCCCAAGCCAGCTCTTCCATGGCACCCAGTAGCATCTGTGGTGCCTGAAAGTCTGAGCCAAACTCCAGCAGTTCCACAAGAAACTCAGACAGGCCTGCCTCCCTCCCCACTCCTGGAGTCAGGTGTTGCAGCTTTTTATAGCCCTATGCCCTCTCGGAGTCAGTGTGGGGTACACACAGTCAAACTTCCATGAGCGGCCCTAGTGCTGTGGTGGGCAGGACACCATTTTAACGCACAAAAGATGTTGAACAGAGATGGTAGCCTTGTATGTTGCTGTAACAAAATTTGGATCAAAAGCTCAATGTTTGAAGACATAGTCCAGCAGGGTTGGGGAGACATAGTGACAGTAGCATCAGGCTAATATCTCAGTCAAGAACCAGAGAGAGAGAGAGAGAGAGATGAATGTTGTTTCTCAGCTCACTTATATCTTTTTATGCAGTACAGACTGCAGCTCACTGGATGGTACCTCCTTCATTTGGTTGGATATTCTCACCACAATTCATCCAATCAAGAAAATCCATGACAGGCATGCCAAGACTTGTTGCCAAGGTGACTCTAGATTCTGTCAATATAGACCATCACACACAGTTCATGTTTTCTATTGGATTGATGAATATTCAGAACTCTTTATAGAGTTCTGCTTTGCTTCATTTAACTGTAGCATAACTGACATACTCTCATATCTATTGTGTTTGGCTTTCATTGCGAACTATTCATGTTTTCCCCATTTTTCAATTTGTTTTTGTCTCAGTACCAAGTAGTTGCAACAATCTGAATTATAACAGACAATCTAGGGGTTTTATAGCTCTTAATGTCAGTTGTCCACTTTAAATATGACAGTTATTATCCTTTTATTATTTACTTTTATTTTATGTGAGTAATTTGCCTGTATGTATGTATGTGCACCAAGTGGACATGTGGTGCCTACAGAGGTCAAAAAGTAGCATAGAATCCCCTAGAACTAGAGTTATTGATGGCTTGATACATGAGCATAGATTTCTAATTTCCCCTTACATAACATTAAGGTGGTCACCAGCACCTTTCTCTCTTAATGCCACATTAATTAGTGTATGAAAAATATTCTAATTTCCTATTGTCAATATTCTAAGATCAGAGTTCCTATTATTCTGTAGAACAAATTGTACTTGTTCAAAATATTGCCCTTGCATTTCATTGGTTAAATGGAGATGAGGGTATCTGTAAAATCGTTTAAAATGATTCATAATTTTTATTTATTTATCTCTGTATGTGTGTGTGTGTGTGCACGTGCGCGCGCGTGTGTGTGTGTGTATGCCTGTAATGGTTATGTACCTGTTGACCACAGAGCCCAGAAGAAAATATCAGATCCTCTGGAGTTTGCCGTCAATGCAGCATGCACTATCTAGCATTGGTACTGGTAACTGAACTCTAGTCCTCTATAAGAGCAGCATGAAATCTTAGCTGCTGAGCTATTTCTATCCCCTGTAATCACATTTTCAAAAAAGTATTATTGTATGTGTGTGGACAATGTGCAGGTATGTGCATATACCATGGCACATGTTTGAAAGTCATAGGAACTTCTGTGTTATTTCTCTCTAGCTTTTGGTTCCAGGGCTAACTTCAAATCACCAGGCTTTTCCTACAAGCACCTTTATTTACTCAACCATCTTTTCAGCCCTGTAATTACATTTCAAGCTCTAAAACCCTTTAAATATTTTTTTATTATTTTTTAGTGCTTTTCTTATCTGACTATGGATATCAAGACAGTAATTAAAGGAATAGATGGATTATTAACCTACTTTTTTCTTGGTTTTTAATCCTTTAAAATGTATTAATGTAAAAAAATGTGGTGGGCAAATTTAAAATTAAATTTGTATCGGAGTTAACAGTTGATTCCATGTATTTATTAAGTAAGTTAAATTTCTATTCTCTCTCTCTGTCTCTCTCTCTCTCCCCTCCCCTCCCCCTTTCTTCCCCTTATATTTGAATAATCTCAAGTTATTCATTTCAGCAATATTTGGTGGCTACCCTGGAAACTGAAGCAAGAGGATTATGAGTTCACGGCCTTCTACAGAGTAAGCTGAAAGTTAAACTGAACAAATGAGTTTGAAAATGGAAAAGTAAAGGGAAGAGAATAGAACTGTGGCTCAGTGGTTTAATGCTTGTTCATGACTGTGTAGCCCTAGATTCAACTCAAACAAAAGTAAATGAAAGAAAGAAAGGAAGAAGGAAGGGAGGAAGGAAGGAAAGAAGGAAGGAAGGAAGGAAGGAAGGAAGGAAAGAAGGAAAAAGGAAAGAAAGGGAGAGAGAAAGAAAGAAAGAATGAAAGAAAGAAAGAAGGAAGGAGAGAAATTGATATTTGTTATTTGTCTCATTCTGCGACAAAATTCTTGGATGTGATTTCAGCCCACTGCTGGGAAGCCTTGTCCATTACAGTTGTGAAGGCAAGAACACAGGACTTGAAGAAGCTGCTCACAACACATATAGGCAGGAAACAGGGAATGAATGTTGGGGCTCAGCTTGCTTCTCCTTTTTATTCAAAAGAAGACCCCACTCACCTCAAGATGCTACGTACAAGTCTTATGCTTTTTTTTTTTAACCTGATTTAATTTTATTTAGATGCTCTCATGGATACACCTAGATTTATATCTTGAGTGATTTTAGATCATGTTACATTAACAATATCAATCACCTCATTGTCTACTTCATTTGAATCTTTCAAATACTCTATTATCAATCTCTTAGGAAAAACATATAATTGAAAATATGATAAAGACTAAAGTAAATGGATGTCCAGAGTGGAGAGGCATGTGTTTGCTTAGGAGAGAAATGTGATTTTTTTCCCTTATTGACAGATTGACATTGCAATGTAATAATGGATTTTTGCATTTATAATTTTTATTAACTAAAAATATCCTAAAGTAATGCATACTAACCCTCCTATGTTTCATAACTCAAACACGTTGTTTCTACAGGATATGCAAAAATTGACATTATATCAAGTGTATCTAAGATTGCAATTATATCTGCATGGAAAATTAGTGAATTATGCAAATATAAATAAGAACATTTTAGTCTGAATGAAATTATGAAGGCAGTGTTATATCAATTAGCCACAATATTTACCAATATCTGACACACAACAGTCATGTTTTATGGGATGATTTTCATAGAAAGGATATATTAGGAAATATGAATAAATGGTTATTTAATCCACTCCAAAAAATAAAAAAAGAAACAAGGAAGACAAAAAAGGCAAATAATTGATATATTATCTAAGTAATTTTATGGAGGAGTGGGGTGCTTTAAGAAATGATACACTTTTCTGCATAAAATACACACAGGTAAAGAGGAAAAATAACAAAATGAGAGAACAATCTACTTTATCTGTGGAATATATCTTGAGTAAGGCGAGAGACAGCTCAGCCGCTAAGAGCACTTGTTGCTCCTACAGATGATCCTGGCTCAGTTCCCAAGGTCCACTTGGTCCTCAGACACCTATAACTCCAGATCCAGGGAATTCTATGCCCTTTTCTGGTATCTGTGGTACTGTTCATACACAGTACACAAATAGACAAACACACACATGTACATACACACATATGCACACATGCATACACCCATAGACACACACATACACTCAAACACACACAGAGCCTCATAGACACACTCATGCACACACATTCATGCACACACACACACATGTACACACTCACATGCACACATAAATGGAAGGGACTGGAGAGATGGCTCTGTGCTTACTTGGGG
Organism: Mastomys coucha; assembly: GCF_008632895.1. Taxonomy (NCBI): domain Eukaryota; kingdom Metazoa; phylum Chordata; class Mammalia; order Rodentia; family Muridae; genus Mastomys; species Mastomys coucha. The sequence continues at coordinate 15,790,467 of NW_022196913.1, read as the reverse complement.
TTTAGTTCCCAGCACCCACATTTGGCAACTTACAACTGCCTGCAAGTCCAATTCCAGCACATCTGACATCCTCTCCTGACCTCCATGGGCAACCGTTCACACATGGTTTACATTGTCACAGATACAGACAACCTCACATACAAAAATTAATTTCTTTTTTAAAGAATTAAAATAGAAACATTTGAGCATTACAACATTTGAAATAAAATAGGTCATTTGCTTTCTGTTCTCACATGATGATTTTCCTTAGTTCTTCAATAATTTCATACAGGTTTCGATTATATTCAATGTATTCCCCCCAACTCCTCCCTCTTTCCTACCTAAGAAACTTTGACATCATGCAAATTTTAAATGGAAAAAACTTTACCTATGAACAACTGACAAGTTAATGCTTAAGCATTAAAAATGATCATATACAGACCATTGCACATACTACTTATTTATTGTTCACTATTGATTAAATATGCAAAATTCATGTCACCCAGCTTGACAACCATGCCCATTTACAGTTGTGGCTATACTTAAACAAGGCTTAAAATCACATATAGAAGGTAGACACTGAAACAAAGAGATTCAAATTTTGCACATTCAATTAAATGGTCTTTTGATGGCTGAGTAAATTTAATGGGTAGAGGAGGCATGCATGATTTATATGCAGCGCACAACAAAAGAGATTGTGTCACAGTTTTTAAATTTAGTCTATTGAAGATATATCTGAGATATTAAAATTCAATTGAGCCCCTAGAGGACTCAGTTGGAAAGTATAGGGATTTGGGTTCAGCACTCAGGTAAAAATCAGGGTGTGACAGTATATTGTTTCCCAGCATTGGAGAGGTGCAGGGAGGAATACTCACTTCATGATGGATCACTGATCAGTGTGCCAGCAATGAACTGCAGCTTCACTAAAAGATCCTATCTCAAAAGACTAGATACAGAAATGATTTGTATCACCTCTGGCTTCTCACAAAAAACACAGGAGCACACACACACACACACACACACACACACACATGTGAACACAGATCACATTGGAAGACTTCAACTGATGGCCTTATGAGCCCAGTGTGGCCAACTTAGCTTTATTTTCTTCGAGGTAATGATATAGTTAGTGGGTAGAAATTCCATGTCCTCAGTTCCTTGTGCTAGAAGCTATGCATGTAAACTAAACTAGGCTGCCTCTGGTTTGCAATGCCATAAATGTCTCTGTAGGTAAAATACAGAAAAGCACTCCCAAGGAGAAACCAGAAGGGCGTATGATATTGTTCAAAATGACCTGGTTTGATTTCCTTCCTTGAAAATAAGTTGAATATTTTTCATAGAAGCTTGAAAACCATCTATACCAGGTAGCATTAGGTACTACATGTGGGAGAATATTTTTGAGGGAAACAAAAGATGCTCTTTGTTTTAAGCATTACACAAACACATGTGTATTAGTTACTTTTCTTTTCTCTATGACAAAATACCAGAAGAAAGAAAATTAGAGAGTGGGAAAGTTTAGTATGTTCCAGAATTTCAGAGTCAGTCTAGTTATGGTGGGGAGGACATGCTGAACAGAATAGTCCACCATGTAGATGGAGCCCAGGGAGTGTAGGGAGAATTATAGCCTTTTTCTTGTGCCCCCTTTAGTCCATTTGTGTACTTAGCTGAAGGCCTTTTGCTTCCCAGTTCATGGAGCATCTTCCACTTTAGTTATTCCTCTCCTCCTCATACCTACCTGAATGTGTGTCTCATTAATGCTGTGGTACCTCCATATCTAATCAAGTTGATAATCAAAGTGATCATAATCTCTATGTGTTTAGATTAGATTATGTAGTCATGGTCTGTAATTACATGGACTTGGTCTTAAATTTGTGCTCACATCTCTCTGATGGGCTACAAATTAAACACTATCTAATTTAGACACAGTCAAAGTCCCCATGCTCTGTGAACTTTTATTTCCTTGAAAGCAATGGCTCACCAAACTGATCCTATAGGTCATTTGTAATGCTTTAGGCATGACGAAGTGATAGTAAGTATTTAAAAATGTCTTCATTTATAGACTATCATATGGTTCAGTAGATAAATGTACTTGCTACTAAGCCTGATGAACTGAGTTTGATCTCCGAGACAAAAGGGATGGAAGGAGAGACTTGACACTCCTAAGTTGTTTTCTTATCTTTGAGTACATGCCATCACAATACACATATACAACACATACACACACACACACATCACACACAAACATGCGCAAGCACATGAACATTCATGCACACAGCAGATGTGTGGACATGCTCATACACACATATGTGCACATGCACACATACACACACATGCACATACTTATGTGCAAGCACAACACAAATATGCGCACACACACAGATATAGTGCACATGTGCACACCCATACACAAGAAACAAATGAAAAATAAAAGATCGTTAAGTTTAAAATGACATGAATATAAGTAAATTAACCCGTTGTCTAGAAAAGGTAAACACATCGGGAACAGAGTGTTCATCACAAAAACAAGTGATTGATGAAATAAATCTACTATTATAATGTTCAAAAGATACAAGCAAACAAAGTCTTCACTATATGTTATACAACCTTAAACAATGAAAATGTCAATTGGAAAGGGACTTATATGAAATGAAGGTGTGATGGGAACAGCTAGCATCAAATTCTACTTGACAATTTTCCAAATATTTCTTTTTAATATTTATTTTCACTTTTCATCTACAGATATGTGTATATATTTGTGTTTGAGTACAGTTCCTGAGGAGTCCCTAAGCGGATATCAGATCACCCAACATGGGTCCATGGAATGGAACTAAGGTCCTCTTCAAGAGCACTAGGAGTTCTTATAACCCCTCAGCTGGCTCTCCAGCCACTGGCCTGAAGCTCTAACCAATTTAGTAAAGATAGAAAAATCACACAGAGAGAAGCAGGAATACACATTTTCATGTAAAATATATTATCTTCACTGTGGGAAATGCTTATGAACTCACAAAGGTTTGACAAAAATATATAGGAGCCATAGGGAATGGGAAAATCATGTGTTTATATACCCAGTGACAGAAAGTTAAAAGCCAAATTAAATGAAAAAATATTATTTACACTGTTAAACTAACAGCAAAGGGTAGCATATGCAAAATTACAGGGGAATGAATACAGAAATTAAGATTTAAATTAATAGAGAGAGAAACCCAAGCTTAGTTCTCAAAGACCTATTTATGTTTAAAATATAGTTTCTATCCACAGTATTCTACAGATTCATTGACATTCTTATAAAAAATCACAGATTATTTTCATAACATAACTTAGTTCATGTACTAGCTTAGTCCTGTGTATATGACAAAGAACATAGAACAGCAAAATCAGATTTTTTTTTGAGACAAGGTCTTACTGTGTAGCTTTAACTATCCCAGAAATTGTTATGTAAACTTGTCTGTTTTTGAACTTACAGAAATCCAAATAATTGTGTCTCACCATATTCAGCCTAAAAGCAAATTTAAAACCAAGAATAAGAAAGAGAATTAATGCAAGGAGTGAAAAGAGAAACTTGCCACCAAGCCTGAGCTAGAATTCTGGGAGTCACATGGTGGAAGAAGAGAACTCAGCTCCTACAAACCATCCTCTGTCCTGAACATATGCACACGAAGAGGAGGGACAAGGAAGGATAGGAGTAAGAATGGAGGGAGGAAAAAAGGGGGAGGGAAGAGAAGGAGGGGGGAGAGAGGGAGGAAGAGAGAGAGAAAGCCCAAAAATGTAAAAACAAAAAAGGGAATGAATTTCCAAGCACAAGCCTTAAATTTATCCAAATGCTACATAATGACTTAAATATGAAAAAAATATGTTAAAGGAATCATGTTAACAAGTCTTAGTGACTTCAGGTTAGGTGTTTTAAACTTCTTTTGATAAGATACAAAGACTGGAATTATAATTATTGTATTAATAAGACCTTCAAGTTGCAAACTTGTTACAATAGGAAGGAAGGGAAGACCATGCTAAAAGCTAAAACCATACAGAACACAAACACAAGAATGAATTTGCATATTAGCATATTCAAATATTCTCATGTCTAACAACAATACAAATATCCTAATAAATTAGTAGGAAAACATGTGAACAGACACATCCATCAGCAAATAAGGTCACAGATGGAAGCAAAGCCCATGAAAAGATTATTCTCATGTACAAAACACACAAAAACCGACCATTACTAAAGCCATGCAGATTAAAAGCAAATAATTTGGAGGTGTGTATTTAGTATCATGGCACGGATACCATCGATTTCTACCCTGCACGGCTGTAAAGAAAGAAATCAGTTGAAGAAAACAGCAATCCTAAATCATATGCACTTGATAATATATCATTAAATTTCTTACAACAATAAAGGACAGAGTGCAATGAGAACCAGGAAAATCTATAATTACAGCTGAAGTCTAACGCACCTATTTTAGTCACTGACACAGCAGAGATGCAAAAACATTAAGTGTGGGAGACTTGCAATTACCGTACTTGACATAATTAATATTTTTAGAACATGTAGCTAACAACTCAGAATGCATACTCTTTGTAAATGCATGTTAAACATAACAAAAATATTCCATATCATGGTATCCAAAGCAAATTTAACAGTTGCAAAAGCTTGAAGCCATTCGAGGATTTCTTTTGGCTGTATTATTGTTGTGCAAAATTCAATCATTAGGACTTATCGAGAGCAGTCCTAAATGTGTAGAAAAATTAAACAACAAGCGATGTAAGTTATGAACCTAAAATATTACGGAGATGTAGTTTTTGAATCTATGTGTCACAGGACTTTTAAGATTAGCTGTTAAGTGTTGGTGAAAGCCATTATCAAAGACTTCCTATGTCTGAACTGAAAAACTTGTTAAAATATTTCACATGATATGTAAATGTTAAATGAAAAAATTAAAATAAGAGAATTATTTAATGGCCTAGAGAGATGGCTCACTGGTTAGGAGCACTCACCGTCATTGCAGAGAACCCGTGTTCTCTTTCCAGGCTCCACACAGTGCCTCACAACCATGACCTATTCTGTAATCTCCTCCATGGGCATCTGTACCCACATGGTGCATATGCTTGCAAGTACACACACACACACACACACACACACACACACACACACATACACACACACACACACACACACACACACACACACACACACACACACACACACACACACGCAAGACACATAAGAAATAAATAGATCCAAAAAATATTTTAAAAAGTACCTTAGTCAGACAGAAGGGAATACTGCCTTTAAGCACCAAATAGCAAATATTTGAAGTTTGCATGCTAGCTTTTGGAAAATTACAGAGTTATTAGAAAATAAATTGATGTGGGCATACCTCACTAACATGTCTGTCATGTGTGTTCAGAAAAGCAAAGCACAGTCTTCAGCAATCAAAATGTTTTCTAGGAAATCAATGAACAAATTACAGAACTTCTTGTCATTTATCCTGTAAAAGACGCAGCCATTTGTACTAGAATCTAGATGATGTGTGGTGTGTGTGTAGTGTGTGTGTGTGTGTGTGATGTGCATATGTGTGTATGTGTGGTGTGTGTCTATGGTATAAATGTGGGTGTATGTGTGTTCATGTGTGTGGTGTGTCTGTTCGTGTATATGGTATGTGTGTCTGTGGTGTGTGGGTTTGTGCACAATAAAAAAGAACAGAAGACAGCTCAGTGGTTGGGAGCATTTGATGCTTTTGCATCAAGGGACTCTGTTCCCAGCACCTACATAGTGGTTCACAATCATCTGTAACTTTGATTCTAAGTTATCTAATGCCCTTTTCTAGTCACCACAAGGACTACATATATTCATACAGGCAAATAGTCATATAAAACAAAAATGAATGAATAATTTTAAAGGACATAAATAATATTGAATATCTTCAAGATAGTATATGTGTGTATTATATAGGCACAGAAAAATTTAATTTATGCCATTCAATTTTATAACCAAAGTAGTTTTAAATCTCTAAAAGGTCATTAGAGGAGAAAAATCAGCTGGATTATGTTTCAAAATACTGTATTTAAAGAACCATTTTCTTCATATTTAACTGCATCTGCTTTTGAATAAGATGAAGGGTAAGAATCTCTCTGGTTAGTCCTAAAAGACCATGAGCATCAAACATAATAGTTGGCATCCCAGAAAGAGATGTGTAAATGTGATTGCTTCCTGGAGACAAGAGAGCAAAGCAGATTCAATAAACACAGCCTTAATCAACAGTATTTATAGTTATTAATCCCTTTCAGCTGTCTGTCTCATTTCTCCCAACTGTCTACTAGAATTTTCAGCGACTAACATCAAAATCCACCTTGGGAATAGATCAAGCAGAAGAGCTGTTCTCAGTAGTGATGGAGAATGAGAACCGGGATGAAAAATATAGGTCACTGTCTAAATGTAGTCTCCTATTTGCAGACAAGAAAATCCCCTCTGTTGAGAAAAGAACTTTAGTCTGTGAGCTTCTGTGATGAAACCGCCAACTTGTCTCATTGTCCAGCAGCCCCAGGAAGCTGAACTTTGGGGCCTCACGTTTCCACCACGCAGGAAGATGTATCTATCCTATACAGAAGAAATTTGTTCTTAAATATTTTATTTTATTTTTAAGTGTGTGTGTAGAAATTTGTTCTTAAATATTTTACTTTATTTTTAAGTGTGTGTATATGTGCATCTCTCTCTCTCTCTCTCTCTCTCTCTCTCTCTGTCATCTCTCTGTATTTGTGTGCTTGTGTGTGTATGTATGTGCATCTCTGTCTGCCTGCCTACCTGCCTGTTTCTGTGTCTCTATGTCTCTGTGTATCTCTGTGTGTCTTTGTCTCTCTCTGTGTCTGTCTCTGTCTCTGTCTGTGTGTGTGTGTGTGTGTGTGTGTGCGCGCGTGCGCACGTATGTGTGTACATGAGTGAAGGTACCCTAAAGGCCAGAAGAATGCACTGAAGCCCTGGGGCTAGAGGTACAGATGGCTGTGAGCCACAGCATCAGTGCTGGGAAATGAAGCTGTTTTGCCTACAAAGGCAAAACATGCACTGAACTGCTGAGTCATTTCTCTAGGCCCCAAATGTAAGAAATTTTTAATGAGATTTCAAATCACTATGAAGACATTTTTCTACAAAAATGTCTAACAGCTTAATATTCTTCTAAAGATATTAGTTGTTCTGATATTGTATAATTGCCTTCTGAGCCATAAAATGTCAATCATATTCAATATATTAGCTATCACCCATAGACAGCATGTTATTTTTTAAATAATGGTAATTTCTTTGAAATATTCTTCAATGAAATCACATTTCTAATCTAGAGAGCTTATGTTACAACCAATAGCATTTTTTGTACTGCTACTTCAGAATTTATCCTTTATCTTTTATCCCTAAGAGACTGAATTATCACTTACCTTTGAAAACCTGTATTACATATCTCTCATATCTGGGCTGGGGATGGAAAAATTTGTAGAGTACTTGTTTTGCATGAGGACATTAGTCCAAGCCTAGAACCCAAATTTTGAGGAAAAAAAAAAAGCTGGTGTTATGGTGCAGCCTTCAAATTCAGCACTGGAAGTCAAATGCAGGCATATCTGAGGCTGATTATCCAACCAGTTTGGTGTACTTGAGCTGTAGTCCACTGGCAGTTTTTTTTTCAAAAAACAAGGCAGACAAAGCTGAGGGAAAGCGCTGGGTGTTTTCTTTCTGTTCCTTCTATGCATCAGGAAAGAAACCATCTCCAGCACATGGTCCATTGCCATAAGCAGTAAGTACTCTTAACTGGTGAGCCATTTCTCTAGTCAATAAAACCAAGCAAGTATTAGACTAGAGACTATCTTACTATCTTAAAGATTTCCTCCTTTGGCTTAAACAAGACATTTTTGGACATATGTACGGTAGCACTTCAGATCTTTATGATACTCTGTAAAGTTGCTATGAAATTTGGTAAGTTTATAAGAACACACGTCTCGTATATAACACACTAGAGCACACAATGCTCTGTGAATACGGATTTCTATACATGGCGTTTTCTTCTTGAGATCATTAAAAAAATGATCTCAAAACAATAATGAGAATAGGCTTATTTCTTGCCAGGGACTTATTTCAAAATTTCTCCCATTGCACAGAGTTTTACAGAGAATGAGCCATCTGGCAATTTTTGTGAAGTTCTCACTGGGACATTGGTAGAGAAGATGAGTGCAGCCAATTCTCAGGGAACACACACAGGAAGGATGTCCAGAAAGCCTGGGTAGGTTTCCCCATCAATGCCCAGAATCAGCCAGGCACAATATTGTTGCTTAAATGTGGTCTGAAAATGACCAATTACATCTGGCTTTCAGCTCAGGACTTTGCTTTTTTAGCTGAGATGGGACATCGATCGTCATCTGTGTGACCATGCATTGATCTGTAAATACAAAATATTGGCATTAACAAAGGCATAAGGAGATTTGAAGCAAGCTCTTTTCCTAAAATCATAATTGGGATGATTCATTTCACCAGTGTAATGTAAAATTTAAAAATACATATGACTTGTGGCTGGAGGTGGCTCAGCAGTTAAAAGCCTTCACCATTCTTGCAGAGAACCCAGGATTTGGTCCCAACATTCATATTGTAGACACCACTGTCTGTACCTCTAATTTCAGGGGATCTGACTGCTCTTCTGATCTCTGCAGGAACCTGTATGCACTTGTTCCACATGCATGCGTGTACACACACACACACACACACAAACACTTCTCACACCTATAGATTTAACTAATACTTATACCTTTAAACTATCATATCAATAACTCTAAAATGATCCTTTATGGTAAGTAAAAATAAAACTAAATTTTGGTATAGATCTCTATGGAAATAAATGAAAATAAAACCAGCAAGTGGCTTTTTTCCCAAAAAGATAATGAACAGAACAAATTTTAGATTTAATTCATGTTCCCAGTTATATCCTGGTAATAAATAGAAAAGGAAATGGAAATGTGGAGTTAACCTGTTAAACTCTGTTTCTTTGTGTCATAAATGCTTCCTGATTCATAGTGAGGGATTTATTGTGTCTTCATTAAGCAAATATTTGCTCACACACTCTGTATGTCAAGGGTCTGTGGCACTAAAGATACTGAAAGCAGTTAACCATGCCAACTAAGAAAAATACAGAAACCAACATGTAAGAGGAGCAGTAAGTTATGTGTAGATATTAAGCTTTTCTACCTCTAGAGAAAAAAAATAGACTTAAAATATAATAATTTTCTTTAGTTCTAACTAGGTATATTTAAAAATAGACAGCTTTCATAACTCAAAAATCTTTGTTCTTTAGTAGTTGGACTTCATGATTATACACATTCTATCAGACTCAACTGTCTTTGTGATGATATTTATAGTATAATTTTATGCCCATTTAATGATATTTTTATTCACATAAGTGTCTGAAAACAATTTAAGATGAATGATATGCTTCTTTAATTAATTTTTGCAACGCGATACTGTCCCACTTTCTGGTCAATCTCAGCATGATGAGCCCAGCTCCTCTGAAGAGCCCAGCTCCTCTGCTGTTCTCTGTTTCTTTTTTTTTTTTTTTT
>NW_022196913.1:15770397-15772187 GCF_008632895.1 Mastomys coucha | reverse complement strand
GGATCGTGTCCCTGCTGCCCTGCGGCTTCCCTGGGAGTCCTGTTCTCTGTTTCAGGACTCATTTTACACTCTGTCATCATCAGTCGAGGTCAGTGGTAATAGAGAGCGTCCCCTACTTCCCACCAGTGGTTATAGCAGCTTCAGAAAGTACATGAATGCATCCAGGAAAGAGGGATGTTTTCCTGCATAACTATAAGAATGAGTATACCTCTTTTTTGTCCTTTAAGAAACTCACTAGACTTCACTAGACTTAGCTTCTTATGTCATTGATTTATCATGTCCATATAATCGCATCCCTGCTGTTGCTTCAGTGACATTAATTACCTGGTTTATAGTATAAGAGGATAATTAAGAAGAAATCATTTTTACCAATTTTAGCATTGTCTTTTATTTTTGATATCCTTAGCTATCTAAGAGGCGAGGATTTCTCAGAAAAGCTGATGTGTACCCCCTTGGTGGATTGTCTGTACTTAAACATCATAGAGACAGATTCACATCTCTATACCCAGGACATATTATTTGGAGAATTTACTAGCCAGCTTCCACAAGCCAGGGGAAGCCTCAGGAACAAAGGAAGTTAATCACTTGCATTTTAAAAAACCCAGCCCACACTGTCAGAAAGAGGGACAATGGAATAGAGCAAAGTCTTGCATCCTGCTGAGGATGGGAGCTACTTTCTAATTGCAGCCATGTTAATAACCAATTACTCCAGGAAACATCACTGATAGGAAAGTGACAAATACACTGTATGGATTCTATTTGACAATGTGCATGGGAACATGTCAGAGAATTAACTGCAATGCTTGAAAATAATTCTGGAAACTTCATATCTGGAACAAGTCACACCATTCACTACTGCAGTTGTTAAAATCACGTACTGCCTTGTGGATGTGGACCTGGGAAGCTATAAGACTCATGGAGCAATTAGTGAAGAAGTAAGTTTATAAAAGGCAATGGGCTTGGTTGTGGAAATATTGGCACGTGTCTCATTTACATATTTAATCTTTTCATAGGAATACACACAACAAATTACTTAAAATATATGGTAGAGATAATCAAAGAGTTACTTCAGAAATGTATGTACCCTGCATTTAGATTTTGGTTAAATCCTCTTGATTAAAACATTTCTTCACTAGGAAAAGGGTAGTGTCAAAAGTTCTTGAGAGGCATCAGAAACTCATAAGACACAGCAGGCCTCCATCTGTGGTTATATGCAAGGTAAACATGCTGAAGAGAAAAGCCTTCTCAGTGGAGTGCCTGCACATGGCATAGGAGACAGCAGTACTCACTGTGGACTGGCTATCACCCACAGTAGGGTAGCACTTTTGATATTGTAGGGTGTCTTGGGCATCCTTTGTGGTGGTTTGAATATGCTTGGCCCAGGGAGTGGTGCTATTAGGAGGTGTGGCCTTGTTGGAGGAAGTGTATCGCTGTGGAGGTGGGGTTTGAGACACTCACCTACTTGCCTGGAAGTCAGTCTTCTTCTGTTTGCCTTAGGAACAAGATGTAGAACTCTCAGCTCCTTCTCCAGCACCAGGCCACGCTCCCACCTTGTTAATAATGGACTGAACCTCTGGACCTGTAAGCCAGCCCCAATAAAATGTTGTCCTTATTGGAGTTGCCTTAGTTGTGATGTTTACACAGCAGTAAAACCTAAGTTACCCTTACTTACTTATTCTTGTAAGTAACCCCTCACTTAAATTTTTATTTTTATAACACAGTAAGTTCTCTGGTTCCTAAGCCAGATTTGGAAGTCTTTTCTTGTTTTGTTCTCTCTCTCTCTCTCTCTC
>NW_022196913.1:15759480-15770387 GCF_008632895.1 Mastomys coucha | reverse complement strand
CTCTCTCTCTCTCTCTCTCTCTCTCTTTCTCTCTCTCTCTCATTCTTCTCTCCCCACCCCTCTCTCTGGCCTGCAGAAATAATTGCTCCAGGGAAATATATGCATCAGTAACACAAATTCAAAAGAAAATTCTTTTAAACCTATAAAAGAAAAATATTTATACATTAGAGAATTTATACATTGAAGAATTTAATCAGTATTTACAGTATGGTGTTTCAAATTATTTGAGAAATGTTATTTCTTTTTCAAAACAGCATTTCATGTTTGATGCTAGGCACAGCTTGGCTGGCTGAACCTTACAGGAGCATAAAATTTGCCAATATCCTCACATAATTGGCTTCTTTTTGCTTATTTAACTGGGCACCTGTGCCATGAAAGACTGTGTGCACCACTGCTGACTTCAGAAATGCATTTTCTCATAGGAAAAGAAGCTAACGTCTCCAAACAACTGCTGCTGCTGACCTCACTGGTCACTAAGAAGCCATTTAGGTTTGTTTATGGGGCAGCTTGTTCTATTTGGATCCTAGAAAAGAGTTTGGAGAAACACAGGAAAATTTTGTCTTTCTCTTTGTTTTGGTTCCTGTCCTTGAAGCTGGAGACCTCAGTGGCTCTCTCAACAGAACTGTTCATTGTTCATAACTTAAAATTTAATTCCTTTGAAAAAGTTGGGTTGTCTTTGTCATTTAGTATGTTTTTCACTTGAGTGTGCAGATACAACAGAAAACAATAGACATCTTGTTGTAATTGAAGTATGTTAAATTTGGAGAGCCAATTAGGTTGTTCTCAATTTTATCACATAATGTTCCCCTAACAAAAAATAAAATACATAGTGTGTATATATTTACCTGACTGTGTAATTTTAGGGAAATATTGCACTGTAATTTAGAGAAAAAGAAGAAAGAATTCATAAAATGATTTTGCTTTCAATTTGCAAATGCTGGAGAAGTCAGCACAGGAGTTTATGATGAAAATCACATAGGAAATTATGTTATAAACATACCAACTATAAATGCATTCTTACAAATACACACAAACTCAACTTGCAAACATGGCATCAATAACCACTAAAAGATTTTTCTAGAGTAAAGAAGCCAAAATGAGCAGAGGGATAAAGATTGATCAATAAAATAAATAGATAAATAAATAAATAAATAAATAAATAAACCTTATATATACATGAAATGCAGTATAAAACTTTTTTTTACAGTTAATTAACAGGAATCAAAATTACAGAAGACATTGGTCATATCAGCTCATAGCTGTTATCTCAGTACTGTACAATGCTGAACTAAGGGAGTTAGCACAAGTGAGAGGCCATTCAGGGTCACATAGGGAATTCTAGGGTAAGCTGGACTACAGAGCAACACTCTGTCTTAAAGGGATTAAAGATTGTTTGAAGATGTATCTTCGTTGGTAGTGTGCATCTCTGGCATCCCCAGCTTCAAACAAAACTGGGGCTGATGGTACATGCCTGTAGTTCTAGCACTCAGTAAATAGAGACAAAAGATTCCGAGGCTCAAAGGTAGCCTTTGCTACATAGTGAATTTGAGGCCAGTCTGGGAAACAGGAAACCTTGCTTCAGAAAAATTTTTAAAAATTTAATGCACTGTGCATCCATCTCAATAAATGTTTTGGCTGAATGAATTGGATTTATTTTCTCAATGCAAACAACGTTCACATTTTTTGGCAATTTCACAGTGTATACACTGTACTGTCTCTGCACATGGAAAGCAGAGCTATTCCTGAGCTCTGATAATTTCAAGGAGATCTTTCACCTTCTTGACATCCCCAAATAAAGTAAGACACAGGGTGATATTTGATTGCATGGAGCCATCACATTTACTGCAGGGACACCTCCGCCTGGGCAGCTTCCACTGAAGGATACTATCAATCCTTAATCATAATTATAGCCTGAAGATGCCCCCAGGTGTTGATTAACCCTAAAATGTTCACTTGCATTTCTTCAGCTAGTAAATACTAGTTAAGCTTTTCTACTCCACTGCTCCATAGAAATATAAGAAAAGGTGTAAAGAGATTACGTAATGAGTAAGAGTACTTGCTTTGCAAGTTTGAGAACTAACACACACACAGAAGGCTGAACATGACTTCATGTCTGTAAGCCCACATTGTGTGGCGCGTTCAGAGATAGGCACACCTCCAGAGCTGGAGCCTGCCAGCCTAGCTGAAATCTGAGCTTCCTGTTCAGTGAGAGACCCTGTCTTGAAGAAACAATGTAGAGAACAGTAGAAAAAGACACCTGATATCCTGCTCTGGTCTCTGCAGACTTGTGGACTTGTAAAGGCTACAGACCATTTCTGAAGTCCCTGCCTTGAGAATAGAGGCCCAATTGTGGCTAACCTATAAATGTAATTCAATGTTTGTGAAAACTTAGATGGCATATGTTTCATATGTATAAAAAACAATGCAAGAATACAATACAGAACCATAAATGACTACAAATAGAAAAACAAAACCTAAGAAGTGAGAACACAGATGGAGATTGAATCATGATATTCAACCTCAAATTTTGCTACAGATCTGTAGTGATAAGGACAGGCTGGTACTGGCAAGTACCAAAATAGATGCTAGGACCACAAATAAGAGCAGAGGACCTAGATATTAACCCAAAAAGTAACGCTCATGGAATTCTTGGCAAAAGAGGAAAAGCAGACAGGGGAAAGAAGAGAACCTATCAATACATGGTGCTGTAAAAATTGATACCCAATGTAGAAGAATGAAATTTGATGTATATTGTCCATACCATTCAAAATCAATTTTAAATGAATAAATACCTTGATTTAAAACCAAAATATTTTGCGCACGCCTTTAATCCCAGCACTTGGGAGGCAGAGGCAGGCGGATTTCTGAGTTCGAGGCCAGCCTGGTCTCCAGAGTGAGTTCCAGGACAGCCAGGGCTATACAGAGAAACCCTGTCTCGAAAAAAACCAAAAAAAAAAAAAAAAAAAAAAAAAAAAAAAAAACCAAAATATTTCTAGACAAAAGAATAATAAGTATTTTCAAGACTTTGGGTTAGTCATTAGCACCACAAAGAGCTCCAGGGGGTCTGGCACATTGACACTGTGACTCCCTCCCTGAAGTGCAAACCCTCTCAGTTCCTTCAGTCCCTTCTCCAACTCTTCCATCAGAGACCCTGCACTCAGTCCAATTGATTGGCTGCAAGCATCCACCTCTGTATTTGTCAGGCTCTGGCAGAGCCTCTCAGGAGACAGCTATATCAGGTTCCTGTCAGCTAGAACTTTCTGGCACCCATAATAGCATCCTGAATTAGTGAATATATATGGGATGGATCCCCAGGTGGGGCAGTCTCCAGATGGCCTTGCCTTCAGTCTCTGCTCCATGCTTTGTCTCCATAATTCCTCCTGTGAGTATTTTGTTCCCTCTTCTATGAAGCACTGAAGCATCCACACTTTGGACTTCCTTCTTCTTGGACTTCATATGGTCTGCGAATTATATCTTGGGTATCCCTAACTTTTGGGCTAATATCCACTTATCAGTGAGTGCATACCTTGTATGTTCTTTTGTGACTAGTTACCTCACTCAGGATGATAGTTTCAAGTTTCATCCATTTGCCTGCCAATTTCGTGAAGTAATTGTTTTTAATAGCAGAGTAGTACCCATTGTGTAGATGCACCACATTTTCTGTATCCATTCCTCTGTTGAGGGACATCTGGGTTCTTTCCAGCTTCTGGCTATTATAAATATGGCTGCTATGAACATAGTGGAGCATGTGCCCTTACTACATGCTGGTGCATCTTCTGGGTATATGCCCAGAAGTGGTATAGCTGGGTCTTCAGGTAGTATTATGTCTAATTTTCTGAGGAACTGCCAGACTGATTTCCAGAGTGGTTGTACCAGCTTGCAATCTCACCAACAATTGAGGAGTGTTCCTCTTCCTCCATATCCTCACCAGCATCTGCTGTCACCTGAGTTTTTGATCTTAGCCATTCTGACTGGTATGAAGTGGAATCTCAGGTTTGTTTTGATTTGCATTTCCTTGATGACTAATGATGTTAAACATTTCTTTAAATGCTTCTGGGACATTCGAGTTTCCTCAGTTGAGAATTCTCTATTTAGGTATATTTGCCATGTTTTGATAGGGTCCTTTGGTTCTCTGGAGTCTAACTTCTTGAGTTCTTTGTATATATTGGATATTAGTCCTCTATTGAATGTGGGATTGGTCACAAGATCTTTTCTCAATCTGTTAGTTGCTGTTTTTTCCTATTGACAGTGTCCTTTGCCTTACAGAAGCTTTGAAATGTTATGAGGTCCCATTTGTCAATTCTTGATCTTAGAGCATAAGCCATTGGTATCAGGAACTTTTCTCTTGTGCCCATGTGTACAAGGCTTTTCCCTACTTTCTCTTCTATGAGATTCAGTGTGTCTGGATTTACATGGAGGTTCTTGATCCACTTGGACTTGAGCTTTGTACAGGAGATAAGAGTGGATCAACTTGCATTTTTCTACATGCTGACCATTTGTTGACAATGCTGTCTTTTTTTCTACTGGATGGTTTTAGCTCCTTTGTCAAAGATTAAGTGACCATATAGGTGTGTGGGTCCATTTCTGTGTCTTCAGTTCCATTCCATTGATCTACCTGCTTGTCTCTGTACAAATACCATGTAGTTTTTTTTTTTTTATCACTATTGCTCTATAGTACAGCTTGAGGTCAGGGGTGGTGATTTCCCTCACATTTCTTTTATTGTTGAGAATAGTTTTTCCTATCTTTGGTTTTTTTGTTATTCCAAATGAATTTGAGGATTGCTCTTTCCAAGTCTATGAAGAATTGAGTTGAAATTTTGATGGGGATTTCATTGAATCTGTAGATTGCTTTTGGCAAGATGGCTATTTTTGCTATATTAATCGTGCCAATCCATGAGCATGGGAGATCCTTCCATTTTCTTCGATTTCTTTCTTCAGAGACTTGAAGTTCTTGTCATACAGATTTTCACTTGCTTGCTTAAAGGTATTTTATGTTATTTGTGACTATTGTGAAGGGTGTCATTTCCCCAATTTCTTTCTCAGCCCATTTATCCTTTGAGTATAGGAAGGCTAGTGATTTGTTTGAGTTAATTTTATATCCGTCCACTTTGCTGAAGTTGTTTACCATGTTTAGAAGTTCTCTGATGGAATTTTGAGGTCACTTATGTGTACTATCATATCATCTGCAAATATTGATATTTTAACTTCTTCCTTTCCAAATTGTATCCCTTTGAATTCCTTTTGTTGTCTAATTGCTCTAGCTAGAACTTAGAGTACTCTATTGAATAGATAGGGAGAGACTGGGCAGCCTTGACTAGTCTCTGATTTTAGTGGGATTGCTTCAAGTTTCTCTCTGATGTTGGCTCCTGGTTTGCTGTATATTGCTTTCACCATGTTTAGATATGGGCCTTGAACTCCTGATCTTTCCAAGATTGTGACATGAAGGGATGCTGAAATTTGTCAAATGCTTTTTCAGTATCTAATAAAATGATCATGTGGTTTTTTTTCTTTGAATTTGTTTATGTAGTGGATTACATAGATGGATCTCTGTATATTGAACCATCCCTGCATCTCTGGGATGAAGCCTACTTGATCATGATGGATGATCATTTTGATGTGCTCTTGGATTCGGTTTAAAATAATTTTATTGAGAATCTTTGCATTGATATTTATAAGGGAAATTGGTCTGAAGTTCTCTTTTTTGTTGGGTCTTTATGTGGTTTTGGTATCAGTGTAACTGTGGCATCATAGAACAAATTGGGAAGTGCTCCTTCATTACGCCTAAAGTCCACAGGAAAACCCAAATGAACCCAAGAATTGTAAAGTCTGCTGTAACTTACAAAAGAGCCTTTTATTTGAGTCCAGACTCAGATCACACACTTCTGGGTTTGTTATTTCTTTAAGGCCTCAAAGTACAGGCACCTGGAGAGTTCAGTAGCTTATCAGAGAGTGCTGGCTGGCCCTGGTGACAAGTAGACTGGGAGGATGTCTCTTGTTGGCACTTGGCTCCATGAGATGTTTTCACTGAGGGGGTTTTATGGGTAGTGCCATTCTAACACTAGCCTGGGTTCTCTTGGAGCTGCAGGGAAGAGGCAGAGGAGGAGAAGGGAGCCCTGAGCTAGCTGCAGCTCAGAGACTAGCTGCCTTCATATTGCACTTGCCTCGGGTGGGAGGGAAAATGGGAAGCTTCTGCAAAACTGTCTATACACAACACTGGAGTTTCTTAGGTAAGGTTTTAATCACAGAGAGCTAAGATTAATAATTCGGGGGTCACTACATTCCCCCTTCTGTTGGTGACTCTAGAGGCCAATCTTGGACTCTCTATAGATCTAGATTATCTGTGTTAACTGGCTGATATTGGGATCTCATTACCATCAGTTGGATGGTCCCCAATCTCTGCTTTATATATTGTAAAAGCTTATTGATTATGCAAGGCCAGAATGTGAGCAGGAATTATCAGAGGCCCTGTGATTGTGGAAATAAACTGTTTAAACTGTGAACACATGGAGTTAGCCATGGAGAAGTGTCAAATAGTGAACGATACCAACTTTTGGAGTTTTCTCTTTTTCTCTTTGGCATCTACTTATTTTCTCTCTAACTTTAGCTAGAGATTCTCTTATGATTCCAGAGTGATTAACATAAAAGCAGCATTCTTCACGCAGGGCAGCATATAACCCTCCCTGCTGCAGGAACACTAAGTCTAATCCTTGCCTGTTCTGTAGAGCCACTTCAGCTAGGGAATCTACATTGCCTTCTAAGTATGTGATGGATTTTTCTAGGCGTTGGATATCCTGATCTATGTCTAGTTTTAAACTGTTACAGTTTTTCTCTTGTAACGTCAAAGCTGCTATCCCAGTGCCTGCTCCAGCTAGCCCTGCTCCCAGAATTACAGCCAAAGTTTGGGAAATAGGCTCTCTCTTCTGCCTCGAGAGGTCCCCACAACATGTCCTATTAGGTTCTTCAGTACTATTTCTTCTGAATAATAGGTTATACGTGGCACTAACTGGACTACAATACAGAACTCCTTTGTAGTAGGAGAATTAAGAACCTCTCCGTGAACACATGGAGTTAACCCTGTTGAACAGGCCCACCAGGCTTGTTCGGGAGGAATGACCCATTTAGAGTGAACTGTGGGTATTGTTTGATTGCAAAAGTGCTGATGTGAGGAGGGAACTTTTCCCAGGCAGGTGCCCTGTCCTGATATGGTCTGTTGGATTAAGGCTAGGCCTTTTGGGGACCATCTGCATGCAGTATATTTCTCAGACTCATTATATTTGGATATAAATTTAACACCTTCATAAAAAGGGGGTCTGGGATTATAGCACAGTCAGCAGGAGTTGTTTAGTTCTGGCTGGGAGCCATTTAGAATCTGGAAGGTTTTTTTTTATTAGATATTTACTTATTTACAATGTCTTCTTTCCCAGGTTCCCCTCCAAAAAGAAAAGAAAAGAAAATAAGAAAAATATAATAATAATAATAATAATAATAATAATAATAATAATAATAATAATAAAACTAAAATAATCCCCTGTTCTGTCCCCCCTTCCTCTGCTCACCATCCCACCCTCTCCTGCTTACGGGCCCTGGCATTCCCCTACACTGGGGCATAGAACCTTAACTGGGCCAAGGTCTTCTCCTCCCATTGATGACAGACTTGGCCATTCTCTGCTATATGCATGCTGCTGGAGACATGAGTCCCCCCATGTGTACTCGTTGGTTGGAGTTTTAGTCCCTGGGAGCTCTGAGGGTACTAGTTAGTTCATATTGTTCCTCCTAAGGGGCTGCAAACTCTTCAGCTCCTTGGGTCCTTTCTCTAGCTCCTTCATTGGGGACCCTGTATTCAGTCCAATGGATGATTGTGAGCCTCTACTTCTGTATTAGTCAGGTACTGTCAGAGCCTCTCAGGAGACAGCTATCTCAGGCTGCTGTCACCCAGCATTTGCTGGCATCCACAATAGTGTCTAGATTTGATGATTGAATATATGGCAAGGATTGCTCCAGGTGGAGCAGTCTCTGAATTGTCTTTCCATTAGTCTCTGCTCCATAGTTAGTCTCTACAACTCCTTCCATTTTGTTCCCCCTTTTAAGAAGGAATTAAGTATCCTCATTTTGGTCTTCCTTCTTCTTGAGTTTCTTATGGTTTGTGGTTTGTACTTTGTGTATTCCAATCTTCTAGGCTAATATCCACTTATCAGAGAATGCATACCATGTGTGTTCTTTTGTGATTGGGTTACCTCACTCAGGATGATATTCTCCAGGTCCATCCATTTCCCCAAGAATTTCATAAATTCATTGTTTTTAATAGCTGAGTAGTACTCTATTGTGTAGATGTACGACATTTTCTGGATCCATTCCTCTGTTGAGGGACATCTAGGTTGTTTCCAGTTTCTGGCTATTAGAAATAAGGCTGCTATGAACATAGTGGAGCATGTGCCCTTACTACATGTTGGAGCATCTTCTGGGTATATGCCCAGGAGTGTTATAGCTTGGGTCCTTTGGTAGTACTATGTCCAATTTCCGGAAGACTGGCTTTGGCACAGGTTTTTTCCTGGGCAGGACCTCTTGGTACAGGTTTGGGGTTTGCCAGAATCAGTTTGGCCCTATTGCTACTGGTTGGGGGCTTACAATGGGTTTTGTCAGGAGTCTACCCGTAAAAGTGAGTCCGAGATTGTTTCTCCCAATGATTTAACGCCTGAGACCCAATGTTTTCCCAGCTTCCCAGCCTTTTCCTTGTTTCCCTAGGCTGGTGAACTTAAGTAGGACTTCGGAGCCTCTCCCCTGTAGGGTGACTGTGATAAGATCTTCCTTTGATACTTTCCATCTCCCATTCCCTGCCACCAATAGAGCAACCCCAAGAGGCACAATAGAATTGTTCCAGTCCCCCTCAAGTCACAGTTCTCTTTCACTTGGGACATATATAAAAAAGTCTCCCATCTACACTTAGGGTATGAATCTCACTCAGTCTCTCAGGTGTTGCGACATGAATTACCTGCCAGCCAGCACAAATCAAAGGTCAAATCTTGGAACCAGGGGGTACCAAGTGTTTTTTTCATATTAGCCAGTTGGGCCCAGTAACTCATTTCAGGATTTTCAGTTGTCTAAGTTAAGTCACAAAGCTGATGTGGGTTTTTGGTCTCTGAATGGAGGCATGGGCTGAGAACAGTAGTGCATACCACCAGTAAAAACAGCAAGATTAGGACCGAGTTAATTTTAACTTGAAAGGATGGATGCCCTTTTGAACTCTCCATTCCTGAAGCAGTTGTGAAGTCTGGCAATCTTCTTCTGGGGAGCAGGGGTTAGCTGGTCTCAGGTGAATGCAGTGTACCCAGACAGCAATCCTGTCTACCTTCACAGCCATTGGCCTTGTTATCTAGAAGACATACGGTCCTTTCCAGTGAGGCTCTAACATGTTCTGGCAAACCTCTTCACATAGACCCAGTCTCCAGGTTGAAACCTGTGTGGATCTGGAACAGGGTCTGCTTCATAAAGATCACGCAAGTTAGGTCACACCTGCTCATGAACCCACTGGGTTGCTCTGACTTTAGTTATTAATTCTTCATCTTCTAGTTTTGCAATGGCTGCTGACTGAAGGTTAGGCACAATAGGGGTGGGGATGCCATATACAACTTCAAAAGGGGTTAGTCCTAATCAGTAGGGAGAGTTCCTTACCCTATATAGGGCAAAGGGAAGGAGCATAACTCAGTTCACACCAGTCTCCAGGGCTAATTTAATTAAGGTCTCCCAAATTTTCTGATTCATTCTTTCAACCTGTC
Source organism: Mastomys coucha (assembly GCF_008632895.1). Taxonomy (NCBI): domain Eukaryota; kingdom Metazoa; phylum Chordata; class Mammalia; order Rodentia; family Muridae; genus Mastomys; species Mastomys coucha. The sequence continues at coordinate 15,760,614 of NW_022196913.1, read as the reverse complement.
CTGAACTCTGGGGTCTGTATGCATAATGTAATTTCCAATCTGCCCCAATATATCTTGGCTTACCTTGGACACAAATGCTGGCCCATTGTCTGACCCTATCGTATGCAGGAATCCTTACCGGGGTAGGATATCTTCTAGAAACTTCTTAGCCACTACCTTTGCAGTCTCTGTCTTTGTTGGAAAGGCTTCTGTCCATTGGAGAAGGTATCCACGAACACCAGTAAGTAGCCATACTTTCCCGGTTGGATCTCTGTAAAGTCAACTTCCCAGTAGGTCCCCAGTCTCTTACCTCGAAGTCGTGAACCAGGATGTTTGGCAGTGTTGTGGGTGTTGGTCAATTGGCAAGCTTTACAGCTTGATACTATGTCTTCGATAGTATACTGTACGTTTCTGTAAGTTGCTTTAGATTGTCTCACTGCCTCTGCCATCCATTTTACTCCCATGTGAGTGACTCTGTGGATTTTCCTGAAGATAGATTTTGCCAGAGAGGTTGTTAATATTAGCTTACCTTCAGCTGTCTGCCACCAGCCCTCTGAACACCAGCTCTTGGGCTGATTCTTGGACTATTCGACCTCTTTTTCCATATATGCTGGGCATTCCGGTAGGTTTCGGTTGGGTAGTTCTGGTAGAGTTGCCGCTAACATGGAGGCAGCTGTTTCTTTTAAGGCTACCTCTTTGGCAGTCTTGTCAGCCAAGTTGTTACCTCTGGCCACTGCCATTACTCCTTTTTGATGGCCAGGACAGTGTATGTTCACCCTTCTCTTTGGCAGCCAAAGGGCTTCAAGTAATTGTAAGGTTTCATCTTTGTTTTTGATACTTTTTCCTTCTGCAGTTAGGAGTCCTCTCTCCTGGTATATGGCCCAATGTATGTGGGCAGTTGCAAGTGCATACTGACTATCTGTGTAGATGTTGACAACCAGCCCTTTTCCTATGATAAGGGCCTGGGACAGTGCTATCAGTTCAGTTCTTTGAGCTGAGGTACCTGGGGAAAGAGACTGAACCCAAATTACCTCTGTTTCTGTGGTCACTGCAGCTCCTGCCCTCCTCTGTCCTTCTGGAATGAAACTGGTTCCATCCGTCAACCAAGTCTGCTCTGCCCCTGGCAAGGGTGAGTCCTTGAGGGCTGGTCGAGTA
>NW_022196913.1:15752820-15758856 GCF_008632895.1 Mastomys coucha | reverse complement strand
GAAGAGCCACCATTGGTCCTCCTTCAGAATGTAGCCAAGATAGGTGACCTCAGTCTTACAGAGCTGGGTCATTTTGGCCGACACCAAATATCCCATGTCCCCCAGAGTCGGTAGGAGATTCTGGGTCCCTGTTTTTGCATCCTTCTTTGGTTTCTGCTGCAACAAGAAGATCATATACACAATGAACAAATGTTATATCTGAATTACTAACTCTGTTCTCACCCAGATCTTCATCAAAAAATAGTGGAGGAGTTGTCATAGCCTTGAGGCAGGCAAGTCCAGGTAAGTGGCCTATTAATGCCTTCTTCAGGATCATGTCATTAAAAAGATAAAATATTTCTGGCTCTTGGGAGACAAGGGTAAGCTGAAGAAAGCATCATTTAAGTCCAGGACAGAATACCATTTTTGATCTGGAGGTAGAGAGCTCAACAAGGTGTAAGGGTTAGGCACAGTAGGATGTATGTTCATTACTCTGCAGTTAACTTCTTGAAGATATTGGACAGGATGGTAGTCATTGGACTTAGGCTTTTTTTTTTTTTTACAGGTAATAATGGGATGTTCCAGGCCGACTGACATGGCCTGAGGACTTCCATGGCCAATAATTTTCCGATATGGAGGGGTGATCCCCTTCCGTGTTTTTTGGGACATAGGATATTGGCAGACTTGCACCAGATCAGCTCCTGGTTTGAGCTCTACAAATACAGGGGGACAATGTTTTGCTAGTCCCATTCCTCCAGTCTCTGCCCATGCCTGGGGGAATTTTTCCAGCCAGACATTAAGGTCTTGGTCGGGGCTGGTTGGTGATTCATATAGTCTATATTCAGTCTCAGAGGCCAGGTGAAGTGCCAACATCTGCATTGGATTTCTGTCCCAGTCTGTCAGCCAGACCTTTCCAGGGTCAAAATGGATCTGGGTGCTCATTTTGGTTAGTAAATCTCTTCCAAGAAGGGGTACGGGCACTCAGGAATCACGATAAAGGAGTGGGACATTCATCCAGTCCCCAAGTCTACTGTCCTTTGGGTAGTCCATGAGTAATGCTTGGCGCCCGTAGCTCCCTGGACCCAGGATTTCTTATTATATAATGGTCCTTCAGCCTTTACAAGCACTGAATGTTGGGCTCCGGTATCCACCAGGAAGTCCAAAGGCTTTTCCTGGACTCTGAGGGTTACCCTGGTCTGCCCTCAGTCTTCCTCCTCAGTAACCATGATTTTGGTTTTAAGCTTTTTCTTTGGGCACTCTCTGGCCCAGTGTCCTTCCTCTTCATAATAGGCATTGATTTGGCTCTCTCTCTGGGTCCTGGCTGGAGACTTCCTTTTGGCTCCCTCCCTTCTGTAATGTTTCTGAGCTGACACCTTTCTTTCTGGTCCGAATTACCATGGGCTAGCAAGATGTTTGCTATATCTTTGCTTAACATCTTCCCTGCTTTAGTCTTTTTCTCATCTTTGGTTTCTTGGTTATGATACACCTTTTCCGCCACTCCCACTAAATCTCTCAATGACTTTTCTCCTAATCTCCCTAGTTTCTGCAACTTTTTCTTTATGTCCAGTGCGACTGGTTTATGAATGCCAGTGCCACCGTGTTTGTGTTTACCAGATCTTCAGGATTGAAGTGTGTATAACGGCGAAAAGTATCCATAATTCTCTAGAGAAAATCTTCAGGGTTTTCATTATCTCTCTGCCTGACATCATATACCTTAGCCAAATTTGTGGCCTGTTTAGCAGCCTCGAGGAGACCTGCCATGAGAGTGATGGAACACTCGGAGATGCTGCCTACCTTCTCCCGTATTGTAAGCCCAGGCTGGTCTTCTGAGAGGGAACCCCTCATCGATGTCAGCCGGATTTTGAGTTGGAGTACCCTAGGCACCCAGAACATTTTTCCAGGCCACTAGGATAATCTGTTCCCTCTCCTATGTGGTAAAGAGTCGGCAACAATTGTTGACAATCATCCCAAGTGGGCTGGGGGGTAAAGAGAATTGTATCTAATAAACCAATGAGCTCTTTAGAGTTGTCAGAGAATTCGGCATGTTCTTTTCTCCAATTGTAAAGGTCAGCCATGGTGAAGGGCCAGTAGTGATGGTCCTGGTTTCCTTGGTCATCTGTCAGGCTGTAGCCCTCAGGGGTAGCACAGTGGAAGTGGAGTCTACTCTGGTGAGGCGGCCTGAGGGGGTGCTACTGCACACCTACTCCTAGTCCCTTGGGCCGGACCTCCCTCTCTCTCAGATGTGGACACTATTAGGATTTGGGGCACCCTTCCTGGTAAATACATGGGTAGTAGGGTTGGTGCAGGGACCACTGGTTCTGCTGGAGGAATCCCTTGGGGTAGGTATACCTGCGCAGGTGATGGTGGCGCCTGCCCCTCTCCCACTGGCCAAGGCATGGGTGGAACTGGCGCGAACTCTAGTGGTGGATATATTTGTGGATAACCTATCGCCAGCCAGCCTTGGCTTGTAGGAATGCAGGCAGCAGAGGAGGTGTGGGCAGAGGCGCCAGCAGTCCAGCTGGCTGTGGGGCACAGCGCCAGCTATCAGAGGTGCCTGAGGTTCTGTCGGTGCTGCCATCTGAGAATATGGAGGTGGGAACATAACTTCTTCCGGTGTTCTGTCCTGTAGAATAGGATAAAGGAGCTTTTGAGACTTGGAATCTTCTCATATTTTGTTCCTTTGCCAGCAGGGCGGGTATAGTTTCAGGGGACGAAGTAGTGTTAGAGGGCAATAAAAGATTTTACCCATGGTGGTCGGTTGGTAACCAAATCTTTCCACATTACAATATAAGGTACTTGGTCTGGATATTCTCCCACCCTCTGGAACACCTTGTTCTCTACCTCTAACAGTGTGAGAAGATGAAAGTTCCTTCTGCTGGCCATTTTAGTTTGTAAGTAGGCCATTCTGAGATGCAGTATGCCACCATCTTCTTCTTCGTCACGTTCACTGAGAGATTATGGGCTCTGGTCTTTACTTCCTTAAAAGTGAAGAGCCAAGACAACGTTAAGAGGGTGGGAGGGAAGAAGATGAGAATTAGGCTGTCCTTTCGGGTTCCTTACTGTTCAGTAGAGCAGAAGGCTAAACACTATTAAAGACATTGCTAACAGAAAAACATGCACAAAGTAGCCATGTTCGCCATGACTGGAAACAGAAATAAATCCAAACACTAGGTCTCACAGACTCCCATCTTGGAAAATGGAACCGGGGTGGATACGGTAGCAAACTGTGTCAAGGCTTCTTCTCTGACACGTTTAACAGAGGGACAGGTACCACACACATCTGTTCCAGATTCTGAGAGGCTAGGGACGTCTCCCTGCTCCTAGAAACCATAGCCTTGAAGCACATCCACTTTGGCTACTTTTGGCTGCATAAACCATTACCTCGAGGCTTTTCCCGAAGCTGAAATTCAACCACAAAGAACAACGAGAACAGAGAACAACAAACAATATGGAAACACTGACACTCACCCATACTCTCTTGCTGGCTTAGACTCTCTGGACCGCTGATTCCAGAGACCCACTGGGGAATCCCGAATGGACGAGCCCCAAAATGTTATGGCCAGAGTCCATGGGAAAACCCAAGCGAACCCAAGAATTGCAAAGTCTCCTGTAACTTACAAAAGAGCCTTTAATTCAAGTCCAGACTTGGATCACACGCTTTGCACTCACTAAGAGTAAGTGCTCGCATGTGGCAAATGAGCCCGGAAAAACATGGGTTTATATACAAAATTGGAAATTCTTAGGATGCTTCAGAGTGAGGGGAGTGAATTGCTATAACCATTTGTTAGGGTGGAACTGAAGCTGGTGAGGGATTAATGGGTGTCTGTTTTGATGTTATTGGGAACTCATTTTATGGCCGGCCATAACTGTGATCTCTGATTACCTTTTTCTATGATTTAAATGGGGGGGGGGCGGCTCTAATTGTCTTCGGTTTTATTATTTCTGTCCTCAAGGACAGGCACCTGGAGAGTTCTGCTTATCAGAGAGTGCTGGCCAGCCCTGGTGATACTGAGACTGGGAGGATGTCTCTCATTCACACTTGGCTCACTGAGATGTTTTCATTAAGGGGGGGGGGGAGTTATGTGTAGTATTGTTCTAACACTAGCCTGGGTTCTCTTGGAGCTGCCAGAGAGAGACGGGGTCAGGGGAGGGAGCTCTGAGCTAGCTGCAGCTCAGAGACCAGCTGCCTTCATATTGCACTTGCCTTGGGTGGGAGGGAAACTGGGAAGCTTCTGCAGGGACAAACTGTCTATGCAGAACACTGGAGTTTCTTAGGTAAGGGCTTTTTTATTAGATATTTTCTTTATTTACATGTCATATGATATCTCTTTTAGAGAACTAACATTAATAATTCGGGGGTCACTACACCTTCTGTTTCTATTTTATGGAATAGTTTGAAGAGTATTGGTATTAGGTCTTCTTTGAAGGTCTGACAGAATTCTGCACTAAACCCATCTGGTCCTGGGCTTTTTTTGGTTGGGAGAATTTTAATGACTGCTTCCATTTTTAGGGGTTATGGGACTGTTTAGATGGTTTAATTGATTCTGATTTAACTTTGGTATTTGGTATCTGTCCAGAAAATTGTCCATTTCATCCAGATTTTCCAGTTTTGTTCAGTATAGACTTTTGTAGTAGGACCTCATGATTTTTTTGATTTCCTTAGTGTCTGTTGTTATATCTCCCTTCACATTTCTGATTTATTAATTAGGATACTGTCTCTGTGCCCTCTAGTTATTCTGGCTAAGGATTTATCTATCTTGTTGATTTTCTCAAAGAACCAATCTTGTGATTCCACCAGAAATCACAAGATTTATTGTTTTTTTTTTTTGTTGATTCAAAATATCCTTTAATGATAAAGACTTTTTATTAAAAATCAGAATGACTGACTAGGCATAGGGAGGTGTTTCTTCCTGCTTATTGAATGTATACAAATTGTAATTAAATTTTCAAATACACCAACAGGCTTCCATTTGTAAGGGAAATTCCAGGGGACAGAAACACTGTAAAGATACCATAATGATAAGTAGGTCTTGTCATAAACTCTAGAGGTTATGGGAGCAGAAGATGGACTCAAGCCACCAGCATGACACCTGAAGCCATCAGGAGTCACCTCAGACATAAAAAGGAGATTAGAAAATTTCTGTTCCCTGTGCCACTAAAACATTGGATAATTCTCACGATCTAACTTTCCTGTTATGGTGGTGGATTTGAGATGGGTTCTCATGTGGCCCATTTAAGCAAGCAGCTAACCCAGGCCTGGATTACCTTGAACTCCTGGTCTTTCTGCTTGGATTTTTTTTTTTTTATTTTAAACTTTTATTACATTATGATGAGAAAAGTTACATAATTTCAATTATCTAAATTTGTTAACATTTAAAAACATATTTTAAGTAAATAGAATTAAATCACATTCTTGTTTCCCTTTTGTACCCCCCACTCCTCCCAGAGACCCCCTTCAATATCTACAATATCATTTTTGTCATATTCCTTTAAATTTATAAAATATTATAACAATAAAAATAAGTATTATAAAAGTTGTTTGATATAAAACAATTTAACAGTCTTATGTAGATGCTTGCCTACAGCAATACTGAAAATACATATGTTTTTCTCAATATAAATTTTAAATAACTCCAAACATATTAACTATATACTTCAAAATAATACATCACTACTAGTATTTTCTTAAACGAACATAAATATATAGTCTTTGTATTTGTTTGTTTTGTATTTAGTAGCATTTAAAATCTTGACTCTTACTATGGTACAAGCCCAAAATAAGAACAATTTTTAGACATTGGATTTCATTGTAATAAGGCTGTACTTTAATGTCCCTCACATCACCAAAGGATTTTACCTCCATTGTAGCTAAACTGAGAGTTGATAGTTCTGCTGCACCAAGAAATGAATTGTAGGCTTGATTTTTGGGTACAGACTTCCTGCTATGGTCAAAGCTATTTGACTTGAGTGAGTGACTTTATTCTTAGCACACAGAGAACAGGATACATTCATTTAAGAAATGGTGTAGGTATTAAGATGGTCTATCCATAAAGTCAT
>NW_022196913.1:15736829-15751691 GCF_008632895.1 Mastomys coucha | reverse complement strand
GCATTTTCTTTGGCTGTTGTGTCAATGTTTTCTGTGGTGTCTTCTGCCCCTGAGATTCTCTCTTCTATCACTTGTATTCTGTTGGTAATTCTTGCATCTATGACTCCTGATTTCTTTCTAGGTTTTGTATGGCCAGGGTTGTCTCTCTTTCTGATTTCTTTATTGTTTCTATTTCAATTTTTAGATTCTGGATGGTTTTGCTCATTTCCTTCACCTGTTTGATTGTGTTTTCCTGTAGCTCTTTAAGGGATTTTTTGTGTTTCCTCTTTATGGGCTTCTAGCTGTTTACCTGTGTTCTCTTGTATTTCTTTGAGGGTGCTATTTATGTCTTTCTTTAAGTCCTGTACCATCATCATGAGAAGTGATTTTATATCTGAATCTTGCTTTTCTGGTGTAATAGTGTGTCCAGGACTTGCTATGATGGGAAAATTGGGTTCTGATGATGCCAAGTGACCTTGATTTGTGTTATTTTCTTAAGCTTGTCCCCTGCAATCTGGTTATCTCTAGTGCTACCTGCCCTTGCTAAATCTGACTGGATCCTGTCCTTCCTGTGATCCTGGTTGTGTCAGAACTCCTCAGAGTCAAGCTGTCTCTGTGATGCTGTGATTCTGGGATCCTTTGATCCCGGGCTTGTTAGATCACCTGGGAGTGGGACTTCCTCTCTGTGTTGTGGGACTAGCTGCAGAACTTGTGCCCAAGGTCTGCTCTGGACACCAGCCCAGAAAGACTGGAAGGAACTTGAGTCATTGGGCTGGCAGAGTTCCTGCGTGTCTGGTCCCTCTGGTCCCAGTTACTCCCAGTGTTGGGACAGATGTTGGTTCCTCCTCACCTCTGATCCTGGGTGTGCCAAAGCGCCTGGGAGTGGAGCTTCCTCTGGATGTTGTGAGACTGGTTGCAGAGCTTGAGCCCAAGATCTGCTCTGGACACCAGCCCAGACAGACCGGAAGGAACCCGGGTCCGGTTCATTTATTGTTGAGAATAGTTTTCACTATCCTAGGTTTTTTGTTATTCCAGATGAACTTGCAAATTGTTCTTTCCAACTCTGTAAAGAATTGAGTTGGAATTTTGATGGAGATTGCATTGAATCTATAGATTGCTTTCAGCAAGATGGCCATTTTTACTATATTAATCCTGCCAATCCATGAGCATGGGAGATCTTTCCATCTTCTGAGATCTTTGATTTCCTTCTTCAGAGACTTGAAGTTATTGTCATACAGATCTTTCACTTGCTTTGTTAGAGTCACACCAAGGTATTTTATATTATTTGTAACTATTGTGAAGGGTGTTGTTTCCCTAATTACTTTCTCAGCCAGTTTATACTTTGTGTAGAAGAAGACCATTGATTTGCTTTAGTTAATTTTATATTCAGCTATATTGCTGAAGTTGTTTATCCTGTTTAAGAGTTCTCTGGTGGAATTTTTGGGGTCACTTAAGTATACTATCATATCATCATCAAATAGTGATGATTTGACTTCTTCCTTTCCAATTTATATCCCTTGGATCTCCTTTTGTTGTCTAATTGCTCTGGCTAGGTCTTCAAGTAAAATATTGAATAGGTAGGGAGAGAGTGAGCAGCCTTGCCTAGTCCTTGATTTTAGTGGGGCTGCTTCAAGTTTCTCTCTGTTTAGTTCGATATTGGCTACTGGTTTTCTATATCTTGCTTGTACTATGCTTAGGTATGTGCCTTAGATTCCTGATCTTTCCAAGACTTTTATCATGAAGGGGTGTTGGATTTTTCAAATGCTTTCTCAGCATCTAATGAGGTGATCATATGATTTTTTGTTTGAGTTTGTTTATATAGTAGATTATGTGGATGGATTTCCATATTTTTAACCATCCCTGCATCCCTGGGATGAAGCCTACTTGATCATAATGGATGATCATTTTGATGTATTCTTGGATTATGTTTGCAAGAATTTTATTGAGTATTTTTGCATTGGTACTCATAAAGGAAATAGGTTTGAAGTTTTCTTTCTTTGTTAGGTGTTTGTGTGGTTCAGGTGTCACAGTAATTGTGGCTCCATAGAACGAATTGGGTAAAGTACCTTCAGTTTTTATTTTGTGGATTAGTTTCAGGAGTATTGGTATTAGGTCTTCTTTGGAGATCTGGTGAAGTTCTGTACTAAACTCATCTGGTCCTGGGTTTTTTTTTTTTTTTTTGGTTGGGAGACCAATAAGGAGTGTTTCTACTTCTTTCTCGTATATGGGACTGTTTATATCATTTATCTCATCTTTATTTAACTTTGGTACTTGGTATCTATTTAGAAAATTGTCCATTTCATTCAGGTTTTCCAGTTTTGTTGAGTACAGGCTTTTGTAGTAGGATCTCATGATTTTTTTGGATTATCTCAGTTACTGTTGTTTTTGTCTCCCTTTTCATTTCTGATTTTGTTAATTAGGACACTGTCTCTGTGCCCTCTAGTTATTCTGGCTAAGGATTTATCTATTTTGTTGATTTTCTCAAAGAACCATCTCTTCCTTTGGTTGATTCTTTGTATATTTCTTTTTGTTTCCACTTGGTTGATTTCACCCCTGAGTTTAATTATTTCCTGCTTCTACTCCTCTTGGGTGAATTTGCTTCTTTTTGTTCTAGAGCTTCCAGGTGTGCTACGAAATTGCTGGTATATGCTCTCTGCAGTTTCTTTCTGGAGGCACCCAGAGCTATGAGTTCTCTTAGCACTACTTTCATTGTGTCCCATAAGATTGGGTATGTTGTGGCTTCATTTTCATTAAACTCTAAAAAGTCTTTAATTTCTTTCTTTATTTCTTCCTTGACCAAGTTATCATTGAGTAGAGTGTTGTGAGGCTTACACATGTATGTGGAGTTTCTATTGTTTATGTTGTTATTGTGGACCAGCCTTAGTCCGTGGTGCTCTGATAGAATGCAAGGAATTATTTCAATCTTCTTGTATTTGTTGAGGCCTGTTTTGTGACAGACTATATGGTCAATTTTGGAGAAGGTACCATGAGGTGATGAGAAGAAGGTATATCCTTTTGCTTTAGGATAAAATATTCTATAGATATCTGTTAAATCTATTTGTTTCATAACTTCTGTTAGTCTCACTGTGTCTTTGTTTAATTTCTGTTTCCATGATCTGTCCATTGCAGAGAGTGGAGTGTTGAAGTCTCTCACTATTATTGTGTACGGTGCAATGTGTGCTTTGAGCATTAGTAAAGTTTCTTTTATGACTATAGATGCCCTTGCATTTGGAGCATAGAAGTCCAGAATTGAAAGTTCATCTTGGTAGATTTTACCTTAGATGAGTATGAAGTTTCCCTCCTTATCTTTTTTGATCACTTTAGGTTGAAAGTTGATTTTATTTGATATTATAATGGCTACTCCAGCTTGTTTCTTGAGACCATTTGCTTGGAAAATTGTTTTCCAGCCTTCTATTCAAAGATAGTGTCTGCCTTTTTCACTGAGGTGGGTTTCCTGTATGCAACAAAATGTTGGGTTCTGTTTACATACCCAGTTTGATAGTCTATGTCTTTTTATTGGGGAATTGAGCATTGATGACAATAGATATTAAGGAAAAGTAATTATTGCTTCCTGTTATTTTTGTTTTTAGAGTTGTAATTCTGTTCATATGGCTATTTCTTTTAGTTTTGTTGAAAGATTACTTTCTTGCTTTTTCTGGGATGTATTTTCCCTCCTTGTGTTGGAGTTTTCCATTTATTATCCTTTGAAGGGCTAGATTTGCAGAAAGACCTTGTGTAAATTTGGTTTTGTCATGGAATACCTTGGTTTCTCTATCTATGGTAATTGAGAGCTTTGCTGGGTATAGTAGCCTGGGCTGGCATTTGTGTTCTCTTAGGGTCTGTAGGACATCAGTCAAGGATCTTCTGGCTTTCATAGTCTCTTGTGAGAAGTCTGGTGTAATTCGGATAGGGCTGTCTTTATATGTTATGTGACACTTTCCCCCTCTGCTTTTAATATTCTTTCTTTGTTTTGTGCATTTGGTGTTTTGACTATTATGTGAGAGGAGGAATTTCTTTTCTGGTTCTACCTATTTTGAGTTCTGTAGGCTTCTTGTATGTTTATGAGCATCTCTTTCTTTAGGTTAGTTAAGTTTTATTCTATAATTTTGTTGAAGATATTTACTGACCCTTTAATTTGGGAATCTTCACTCTCTTTTATACCTATTACCCTTAGGTTTGGTCTTCTCATTTTGTCCGAGATTTCTGGATGTTTTGGGTTAGGAGATTTTTGCATTTTGTATTTTCTTTGACTGTTGTATAAATGTTTTTTATGGTATCTTCTGCACCTGAGATGCTCTTCTATCTCTTGTATTTTGTTGGTGATGCTTGCATCTAAGACTCCTGATCTCTTTCCTAGTTTTCTATCTCCAGGGTTCTCTCCCTTTGTGATTTCTTTATTGTTTTTATTTCCAGTTTTAGATCCTAGAAGGTTTTGTCCAGTTCCTTCAGCTGTTTGTTTGTGTTTTCCAGCAATTCTTTAAGAATTTTTTGTGTTTCCTTTTTAAGGGCTTCTACCGTTTTACCTGTGTTGTCCTGTATTTCTTTAACGGAATTATTTATGTCCTTCTTAATGTTCTCTATCATCATCATGAGATGTGATTTTAAATCTGAATCTTGCTTTCTTGGTGTGTTGGAGTATCCAAGACTTGCTGTGGTGGAAGAACTGGGTTTGAGGATGCCATGTATCCTTGTTTTCTGTTTCTTGTATTCTTGTCCTTGTCTCTTACCATCTGGTTATCTCTGGTGTTAGCTGGTCTTGCTGTCTCTGACTGTGCCTTGTTCCTCCTGTAAGTCTGTGTGTCAGTACTCTTGGGAGACCATTTCTTTCTGGGATGAATTTGGATGTGGAGTACTGTGGCACACGGTCAGCTCTAGGGTGCAGATAGAAACTGGAAAGATCCTGTCCCAGGCTGTTCCATGGTTCTTGTGTCCTGATGGCTTTGGATCAGTCCCTGTTGGGCCAGGAATTTGAGCAGAAGTAATAGTCTTATCTGTGCTCACAGGAGTGTCCACATTTCTGGGAGACTAGCTCTCTCCCAATGAGGCACAGGGTAAGCTCCCAGCTCTGTGGCACTGGATCAGCTCCCTGTGTTGTGGCACAGGATCCTTTACCTGACTTCTTAATGGAGACTCTAAAATCTAGAAAGATCCAGGCAGATGTCTTACAACCTCTAAAAAAACAAACAAACAAAAAACAAAAACAAAACAAAACAAAACAAAAACCCACAGATGCCAACCTAGACTACTATACTCAGAAAAACTCTCAATCACAATAGATGGAGAAAATAAGATATTTCAAGACAAATCCAAATTGAAACAACATCTACCCACAAATCCAGCCCTACAGAAAATACAAGAAAGAACATTCCTAGCCAAGGAGAATATCCACAGCCAAGAAAATTAAAAATATAAACAGGAAATATTTAATTTCATACCAAGCAGTAATAAGGTACACATACACAAACAACACACACACACACACACACACACACACACCATCACCATCACCATCACAATCACCACCACCACCATCACTACTACCACCACCAACAACATCAAAATAATAGGAATTAACAATGATTGGTCACCAGTATCTCTCAACATCAGTGGACTCAGTTCCCTAATAAAAAGACACAGGCCAGCAGACCAGATGTGAAAACAGAATCCATCCTTCTGCTGCATACAAGAAGCACACTTCAGCTATCAAGACAGACATTACCTCAGAGTAAAGGGCTGGAAAAAAGTTTTTCAAGAAAACAGACCCAAGAATCTGTGGGGAGCCACAGCTGCCATCACATATATATTGGACACCTGGTCTCCGGCCAGAGCAGAGAGCATTGTGATAAACAAGCCCTTATTGGGAAAAGCTGAGCGCCTCCAGTCTGTGATGCAAGCTGGCATGATTCCCCACAGCCTATTATACTTTGCCATGTAGCCAATGCTGATTGGGACCAGGGAAAGTATTTAACCTGCAAGGGCTGGGGGCTGAGGGAATGGAGTAAGTAAGATGTAAGTAGTAAGAAGTAAGATGTAACTAGTAAGATGTAAGAAGAAGATAGAAGATTATAGAAGAATATAGAAGAAGAGAGAGTAATAGAGAGAAGCTAGCTAAGAAAGAAGAAAAGATGGACGAATGATTCTGTAGTACAAGGTTCCTGAATAAACTGCTTGGAGAAGGGTTCGTGGTCGCCTCCTTATTTCCGCTGGTTGGTAAGACAGCGACAAGAATCAAGCTGGAGTAGCCACTTTAATATCCAATTACTTTCAACCAAAAGAAATCAAGAGAGATGGGAAAGGGCACTTGATATACATCAAAGGAAAAATCTACCAAGATGAAATTTCAGTTCTGAACATCTATGCCCCAAACAAAAGAGGCACCCACATTTGTAAAAGAGACATTACTAAAGTTTAAATTGCACGTTGAACCCCACACATTAACAGTGGGAGACTTTACCACACCACTCTTACCAGTTGGCAATTCATCCAGACAAAAACTAAACAATTACATAATGAAACTAACTGACATTATGAGTCAAATGCACCTGAAAGACATCTAGAGAATATTTCACCCAAACACAAAAGAATATTCTTCCCTATTCACTACAGCATGGAAATATAGCCTTCCTGGTTGTTCATGAATATGTCACTGAGAGATGACAATCTGAGGCATACATAAAATAGAATTTTATTTAGCTCTAAAAAATGAAGTAATGAACCTTCATGAAAATAGATTGGCTAAGGATAATATTAAGCAAGAAGAGTACATATATATATTTGAGTTCACGAATGCATGTGTGGATATAGTATAACATTCCAGAAAGAACAAGAAAGGATAATCAAAACAACACACTCACTAGAAAGTTTATAGAGGCAGTGTACATTGTGTAAATATTTTGCATGCACTCTCGAGAGGTAATAGACTTTTATTTCAAAATACATCTATAAATGAGTCTGTGTCTACATATTACTCTATGAAGGGCTGCTTTTTATCCAGAAGATCTGATTTTTAACATTTGTTTCCACTGGATATCCATGTAGGACACCATTCAATATAAGCACTACTAATCTTGGTAATTCTATTCTTTAAACAGGAATCCCAGTTATTCAAATAATAGAATGTGTTGTTTAAAAAAAAATCTCTAAAGTGTGATTTTGAAAAATCTGACAGTTTCCAAGAATACTCATTTAGGTCCCCTGAATTTCAAAAAGTAGTATTTAAGGAATTTGAAAATACAGAGAAACTTCTTTAAAGTGATGTTTGAGATAATGCAATCTCTTGAAATATGCTAAAACCATCAAACATTAATTTGATTTTTGCCTGTGAGGTAGCCTGTTTAAATTAGTCAAATTTGACTGCTTTGATTTAAAATAGTTGCTGCGATGGCCTCTGGGTCTATATACAAATTCAATATTTAATCAAAACGCATAAATATAAGCAAGTGATTAACTGACACACTTGGACTGCACATGCATGATTTTGAAACCTGTCCCACATACATAATTATTCTTTTTCATATTGGTTGCTGTAGATACAAAAATAAAAGTGAAACAATTGTATAGTTTAAACAACAATTATTTCCTTAAAACACACACACACACACACACACACACACACATTTTGTCCTTATTCTCTATCATTTGGTTGATGGCACGGGGCTTTTGATTTCAGTTAAATTTTAATTTCAGTTAAAACCTGAAATTTATATTTTAAAAGTATGGTGCAAACTCATTACTTTCATTTCTGTTTCACATAGTGTATATGTGATTTGTAAAGGTCGGTTTTTTAATTTTGTGTTTGTGTATGGGTACTTGCATGTGGGCACAGTGCCTGAGTTGACCAGAAGGTGGCAATGTATCACATCACCTAAACCTTGAGTAGCAAACCATTGTGAGCCTCTCATTTTGGGTGATGGAAAATGAACCCAGGTCTTCACAAGGGCAGGAAGTCCTGTTAACTACTGAGCCACCTCTCCATCTTACTAGGAGAACTTTAAACTTAAATAAAACACTATAATAATACAAAATGGAATCAAGATAAAAGGAAATCATAGCATTCTAAGAACAGTTATCTGGCTAGTTGTTGAATTTGTGGCTAATAGTAATTTTTTTTTCAATTACTTACAGATTTAATAAGGCTAAAAGTAGCAATTGTTTGAGTGAGAAACGAAAGATAGAAAGAAATAAAGCCTCAGTGTGCCAGGCTCCAACACGAACTACTCATAAATTATCCAGAATTGGGACTTGAACCAAGGCCCTTAGATAAGCCAGGGAAGGGCTTCACCACTGAGCAACATCCCAGATACTCTTTTTAACTTACATTTTCCCCATATTTGCAGTGGAAATTTATTCAACCATTGATCATGATGTCTTCAGGAAAGCAGATGGAACAGATCAGTAAATGGGATTGGGCATAGGACAGACATTTCATATTTAATTGACCCTTGTTAAGTTGCCCAGGATGTAACCCAGGAATGAATAAAACTTGTGGCCCTCCTGATTTACCTTCCTAAGTGGCTGGAATTAGTATCTGCACCAAGCCCTGCTTATGTGTTTTATTTCTAACAAGATACACTGTGGTGGAGAGAGAGGAAGCTAGAAGAAAATGAATTTTTTTCTATGATATGGATTGTGCTATCTTGAATTCAATATTTCAGTGGCTACGTGTTTCAGAAAGTTGACTAGAAATGCCTGCAGGATCATAAAAGAGTAAACCTGGACCCTGTCAAGGATGCTACCTGGATTCTTAAGAGCATCCTTTGTTCAGTCACATAGGAGCAGAGCCTCCTCACTGCTCACCTTGTACCTTCCTCTGGGTCAAGTGGGAGAAAACAAAGTAATGAAATTCAACCAGGAAGATTCTGGCTGACAGCATCTTCAGGACTGAATTTCTGTGGCAGTCATAACAAGAGATTAGAAGAATCTTGGTGTTTAAAACCACAGTTTGAGGGGAAAACAACAGCCAAGCACTGGTAAACATGTGGAAAGTTATTTGGTGAATGTAAACACAAATGACAGATGCTTGTACTTCTTCATGTCTAATTAGTCAGGTCACACTTTCCTATCTCCTCCTCCAGACTACCATTGTTTGTTTGTGTAACAAACAAAGAACATGAAGAGAGAATCCACCCACTCTGGAAGAAGAGCTAGAGACCTCATTGGAGTGGCGGACTCTGTCATAAGTAAAACATATTTATGTCATAGGTGTACTGATACCATGCCAGCTGACACCATGATGATGGACTAAAGTATCTCTGTGGCTTTGGTGGTTTCTGAGAATTCACACATTCCACACTCTTGCATGTCTATATTTGCTTTGGGAAACACCAGATACATGTCAGTTAGATGGCCAGCAAAGGAGTTATACCAACAAAATTCCTTTGTGAGATCAATGGAACATGGTTGATTTAAGGTCTTTTGCACCCTACATCATGAAAAGGGATGAAATAGGAAACTTACAGTAATTAAGATGAGTGGGCTCAGCTATGAAACTACCAGCTGTCTTAATCAGCTTTAACTGTCTACTTGGCTTGAGTTAGTCACATCAGAGTGACCAGTGGATATGTCTGCCGGGGATTGTCTGGACTGTGAACTGATGGAAGAGAGCCAAGCCAAGTGTTTAACACTATTCCCTTGGCTTTAAAGGAAGCTAGTTAAGCAACAGCCTTTGAGGAAGATGTGCTCCATCATTTCTGCTATACTTACTGGCTGTGGGGTGGGTTCCTTGGTTAGTGGTAATGCTATGTGGAATAGCAATCAGGCCTGGCTGCTGTAGCTCTTGCAATTACTTCCTTCAGTGATAGATTATGACTTAGAAGTGTAAGCCAAATAAACTCTGTCCTCCTGAAGTAGCTCTTTAGCAAAGTGTTGTGTCTCAAATTAAAGAAGAAAGTAGAAAATGAGCTTCCTGAGACAGGGGTGTGTGTGTTTGCAGGAATGCGATGGCTCTATTTGGAGATCAGATGACAATCTTGGATGCGAATTTTTCCTTTCCTGTTTGAGACAGTCTCTCTTATTATTATTATTCAATTAGTCTTATTCTTCTTAATGATTTGTTGCCATGAATACCAGACTAGCTAGAATATGAGATTATAGGAGTTCTGTTTCCATATCCCATCTTATCATAGGAGGGTTAGGGTAACAAATGTATGTGTTACTGTATGGGTTCTATGGATGGAAACTCAAGTCCTCATGTGAACACAACAAGCCATTCTCCCACCGAACCATCTCCACAGTTCCCTAGAGAAATTATTTTAAAAGCATGAACCAGTAACGGGAAGTAGAATAAAACTTTCAAGGAACACATTAAGTCTCAAAGGCAATATTGGAAAGGAAAATAACTCAGTAGGAAAGGGGGTAGTTCACAGAAGAAAGGTGAATGTTTAAAATTATAGGAAAACAGTCTCAGGTTTTCTACATTTCTAGAAATGCAAATTAAGATGGAATCCCATCTCACACTATTAAGATGCTTGAAAATTTAAAAGTCCGATAATATTATAGATCATTGAGGATACAGACAAGAACTTCAAACTGAGTTGGTGTGGCAGACCTGTGCATTTCAGCAGAATAGAAAAGAAAGGGTGTAAAACAATGATCTACCCATGCACATACAACTCAAGGGACAGGAGTGTGGAATAATGGAAAGATAGATTGAATTTCAAAACCTTGATTTATACTTTTTTTCATATTTAAAAATGTATTTTTTTTATTTCCCATCATTCCCTTACCTAATTTTGTCTATCAAGATTTTCATATAATGGGACCTTATTTTTCTTTGTGTTATCTATCTAATCTTTTGTGTGCCCTGTTCTTTGTTGATTGACAGTTCCACACATCAATATAATGAATGTGTGAATTTCTTCTTTCTCTCACCATTCCCCATTCTAATCATCCCCCTGCTTGTACCCAACAAGCTCCCCTTCACTCCATGTCTTCCTTTTGTGTGTGGTTCACTGAATTTAGTTAGTGTTTTCTGACAGAGCATGTGTTAGAGGTCATTTAATGGAGCAAGAACAACTGATTAGTGGCCATACCACTTGAAGAGGATGACATGTCCTCTCCCACAAGCCACTAATAGTTAACACTCACTCAGGGTGAGGAGGTGTTAATGGTCCTACTATTGTCCAAGTCTTGTGTGACTAATGGTCCTTGTAGTGAGTTCATGGTTACAGTAAACATGCCATGATCAGAAGATACCTGTTTGCTGTCCTTTTGTGTTTTTAATCAATGCTCTGTCATATACAGGGTGCTTCATTAAAACTGTCCAAATATTTTCCACAAGTATCCCAGATAGAAAAAAAATCCTGTTTCGATGTTCCTATGAGACATCTTGCTGCATACCACCAAGCCAAACAGAAACAATTTTTCTCAAAGTAAGTTAGGAAGTGTAATTTTATGAAATAACTAATTTGAAGGAATTGTAGGCCCTCTCTCTCTTTCCCAGAGGTTAGATGCTCTGGAAACCTGCATCACAGATGCCTTGCAATTCTACCTCACAACTTCAGCTGTGACACTTCTAAGAGTGATCACACTAGTTACATTTTACATAGAGTTGCACTCTTCATTCCAACACACATTCGTGAATGCATACACACACACACACACACACACACACACACACAGAGGACGGAGGGAGGGAGGGAAGGAGGGAGGGAGAGAAGGAGAGAGAGAGAAGGAGAGAGAGAGAGAAGGAGAGAGAGAGAGAGAGAAAGAGAGAGAGAGAGAGAGAGAGAGAGAGAGAGAGAGGGAGGGAGAGAGAGAGAGGTTCCTGGGTGTTTGTTTTCATAGCTCTGCCTCTAGCCCACACAGCAGAGCATCATCTGAATACAATGAGGCTCTTAGGGATACATAACCACAGTAGGTAGCCATCTTTGCCCACTGTATCCTTTAAATGTGGCTAGTGTATCTGAAGAATTCATTTATTTTATTCAGGAGAGAAGCTTCTAAGCATGCCTGGAAGCATTACCTAGACTAAGTTGACTGAAAGACACATTCTGAATGTGGACTGGATCCATGAGCCCTGAACTAAACAGAAAGCCAAGCTGGGCACTAGGTCATGTCCTTCTGCTTCGTTGCTGTAGATACCATGTGACCAGGTAAGTTCATGTTCCTGACACCATGACTTCTGGACTTGGAACTATGACCAAAATAAACCCTTCTATCTGAAAATTGCTTTGGTTAGGTATTTTGCCACAGCAGCAAGGGAAGTAATAAATGCATCAGAACATTGTTATATGTTTGTTTTGTTTTGTTTTTATTTCCAGGACTGCCTTTCTCATTGTCCAAAACCTGTTTCTCTCTACCCACAGCAGCAGTTTTTGTAGCTCAAGGAAATTCTCATTTGATATCCTTTCTGTTATGTGCTAGAAACAGAATTGTCAGATATGCTCTGTGAAAATCAAACTTTAATAGTTTGCTTAACAAAAATTATGCATTTTAGTGTTTGAGTCCTTACAGTACAAAAAGACGTGGATTTTTAAAATCAACATATAGGTGTAATTAAGTTGCAAGAATTTCTTCCTCTCAGGAGCCTCTAGTCTGAAATACAAATTCTTCACCTCCAACTCCCAAGTCAAAGGTCTGAAAATGAACTGAGATCCCCATTATATCACCAGTGTGCGCAGGATTACTTGATGCATGTTTAATTTTCTTTGCAGGTAGATAATAGAGTAGAAAATTACAAAAATCAATTAGCTATTGCCTTTGAATGGATAATTATAGACTGGTGGCTTTAGAGTTGGTCACGCAAGAGAATGTGGAATGCAACAATAACAAAAAGTGTAGCACCAGTTAAAATTAAAATGTCACAATGAAAGCTCACTGAGGAAATTGGACCACAATTGAGTGGTTACTATCCATGAATATGTATGAGGTACTATTGTGAATGTTCATTTTCCTAATAAATAACTTGACCCTTTTTTCTTTCAAATAGAAGTTTCTTGCATATTAACAATGTACAGAACACTAACTATGTTCCTGTGTTTTACGCATACTGCCACAAATAATATCACCTTCCACTCTGGATATTCCCAAAGTTCACATTTAAGTCACACAAGTATGTGGCATGTGTTTACACACGCACACATGCACGCACACACACACACACACACACACACACACTGCACAGCTGCACAACCAACAAAAGTTTACTTTAACTATGATGTTTCATCTTGATTGTCAACTTGAGATTTAGAATCTCCATAAAGACAATTCTCTGGGATTATTCCTGAGAAAGATAGGGTTTACAGAGTTGAAAAGACCACCCTAAATGTATGTCATTATATGGCATGGATGGAGTTCCTGAACTGAATAAAGAGGAGGAAACAAGTTGAGCTCTTGAAGTCTCTTCTCCTCTCCTCTCCTCTCCTCTCCTCTCCTCTCCTCTCCTCTCCTCTCCTCTCTTCTCCTCTCTTCTTCTCTCCTCTCCTCTCCTCAATTCTCCTCTCCTTCCCTCCCCTCTCTTTTTCCTCTTCCTTCCCCTCTCTTTTCTCTCTTTCCCTCCTCATTTTCTTCAGCCTCTCTCTGCTTCCTAACCTTGGATGGAATGAGTTAGTCTGTGTACTATTTAGCTATCCATGCACTCATTGGCATTATTAGAAAGTAGTAGAAGTAAGTGGATTTTTTTTCTCTGCTGACTACTTTGACATGTCATTATGAGACAGTTTCAAGGTCTTTGCTGGATTAAGATGGAGTTGTGAAATAGTAGCGAACTATGTTGGTTAGTGCACACCTTGTTTTAAAGATGTGAATATTCTCAACCCTCCCACCTGTCACCCCAAAGCTATTCTGTTCTTGTTTATTTATGTAATTTATTTTACATTATGCTTCTTCCAAATCATCCCTGACACAAGCCTTAGTTCTTGCACCTTAGAGAATCCTCTGTGCTCTGATAGAGTACATGAACATCAATATAAGTTTACTATGTGATCAAAAAGTGGCGGAGCAGAAATAAGAGACCACAGAATGCTAATCCCTATATTGAACACCTATACTATACTCACTCTCCCCAAGTCTCAGAGATAATTGTGGAAGAGGGGGAAGAAATAGTTGAAAAACCATAAGCAGTTGATGACTATAAAGAAACAGTTTCAGGCACAATAGAACAAATGTACATATGAAGTCATAGCAACTTTGACAGAATGCACAAGACCAGTGTAAGACCAAGCCAGACCAAACTCCAGCATGGAGATGGGAGTTCAACACTAAAGTAAACCCATAACCCTAGAAGTATTGGCAAGTATTAAGCTTCCAGGAGAGAGAAACTTGGTTTTCTGAAAAACTGTAGTTCTTTATACATTCGCCATGTTTTTAATCAACAGACTGGCTTTTCTTTGCAGTATTAATTTCATAGTCTTCTTAACTTGCTGTATGCAGGGGAGGGGAAAAGCTCAGAATCCTGGAGAAAGTATTCACTTATCTGTATGCTGGGAGATTAAATGCCATGGGTTTACTTCCTCTAATGATTATGAGAATAAGGCAATCTGAGTTTCTGAAAGTTCCAAAACTGCAGTGTGACTCAGAGTATAGTGTTGTGGAGACAAGGCAGGAAGCAGCTTACCCAAGAGTTGGAATGAGAATGGAGTAAGGCACCAGGCTAGGGAGAGTAAAAATACTATTAGTTTTCAGTGAATTAGTATTTTAAATACGTCTATATTATGTTTCTATGTGAAATGTTGTTATGTCAGATATTTTTTGAGATTCATAGTAATCTTCCTGACTATGAAGGAGTCAGGAACTAAAAATATTTCTACTGGGCACCTGAAATGACTCAGGGAGTAATGACAGTTGTGGCCAAGCCCAAGAAACTGATTAAGTCTGTGGAACACATGTGGTATTGTGGAGAGCTGCGAAGTGCCACACCTCAAAGATGGCACTGGCCGCTGCCCC
>NW_022196913.1:15735921-15736351 GCF_008632895.1 Mastomys coucha | reverse complement strand
GTCAGGGCAGTGCACTAGAAGGTCCCAGGTAAGTCGGGACAGAATAAGGTCTCCGGAAAGGAGCTTAAAGTCCACGGAAGTAGCAGACAGTATAAAGCTCGTGGGGCAACAAGCCGAGAGCATAAAGTCCGCGGAAGTAGCGGACCGAGCATAAAGTCCGTGGAAGTAGTGAACCCGAGCATAAAGTTCGCAGGATAGCGAACCGAAAGTAAAGTTTGCAGAGTAGCAAACCGAAAGTAATATTTAACCATGGGATTGTCTCAGTCACATCCAATTTTTTTGGCTCTTCAGGAGCTGCTTTTAGCTAAAAATTTGAAAATTAAAAAGTCAACCTTAGAGAGATTTTTGAGTGACTGTGACACTGTGGCTCCGTGGTTTGCGGTGTCCGGAAACCTTACGGTGTCCTGCTGGGATAAACTCGGCAGGGACC
>NW_022196913.1:15722683-15733933 GCF_008632895.1 Mastomys coucha | reverse complement strand
AAACCTTTCCAGGGACTCCTACCAACACTTTCTAAAACAAAAAGGGGGAACTGTGGAGAGCTGTGAAGTGCCACACCTCAAAGATGGCGCTGGCCGCCGCCCCCCCGCCAGTCTGATGGAGAGCACTCTTGAAGTAAACAACTCCTTATTTGGTTATGGGCTGAGTCAACTGGCTTGCTTCCACTATGTGGGCCTGTAAGATAGCACCACGTGGCTTTACCTGGGTGGCTGACCATACAGTATTTAACCTGTGGGTTGGCTTTCCTCAGAGTCAGAAGATTCTTCAAGGTTCCTGAATAAACTGCTGGAGAAGAGCCCGAGAGTGTGTTGCATCATTCTTGCTGGTCGAGGGTGGTCGCGACATGGTATAAATAAAAACTAATTCCTACTAGTTGTCCTGTGACTTCCACATATGTGCTGTGGCACAGTCTTTCCAACACATGTATCCAAAATCAATAAATCAAATCAGAAAATGAAATCAAAGTAGCCTAGATGCCCATCAACTGATGAAGAAATAACAAAATGAAAATGTAGCACACCCTGGAATATTATGCAGATGTGAAGAAAAATATTTGCAATTATGGAATCAGCAAGTTAATGTATGAAGCTGAAACAAACAAAAAAAAACCTTTCTGAGTTAATCGAGACCCACAAAAACAAATATATATTCTGTTTTATATGGGGATGCTACCTTTGAATCCTTGGATGTGTGTAAAGATGGAGACATGGTGGAGGATTTAAAGTGATATGAAGGTGGGAAGGGTAACAAAACACCAGGAAGAGTTAAACTGAGAGGGAATGGGAGGTCAGGAAAGAAGAGAAAGCATGGGGAGTATACTGGCTGGTTTTGTGGGTTAACCTGATACAATCTGGAGTTATCACAGAAAAAAAAGGAGCCTCCCTTGAGGAAATGCCACCATTAGATTCAGGCATTTTCTCAGTTAGTGATCAAGGGGGGCAGGCCCCTTGTGAGTGCTGCCATCCCTAGGCTACTAGTCCTAGGTTCTATTAAAAAAGGAAGCTGAGCAAGCCAAGGGAAGCTAGCCAGTAATGAACATCCCCATGGCCTCTGCATCAGCTCCTGAGTTCTGACCTGCTTGAGTTCCAGTTCTGTCTTCCTTTGGTGATGAACAACAATGTGGAAGTGTAAGCTGAATAAATCCTTTCTTCTTCAACTTGATTCTTGGTCATGATATTTGTGCAGGAATAGAAATCCTGACTAAGACAAGGAGACATAATTGACTCTAAAGACCTCTACAAATGCCATATTGAAGCCTACTACTGAAGAGACTTCCCAAAATACATATTCATGTGCATATAAAGGGAGTATAAATATAGACACCTTATAATGACCTCTCCCAAAAACCATAGCGTATCAAATAAAGGAGGAAATGACATGTATAGGTTATTTCCTTTGTGTAGGTATAATGTTTGTATGCAATGTGATGTGTCTCTGTCCTTCCTTGCCTGCCTAAGGCACCTACTGATTGTGTACAATAAAAAAGCCTATGTCCTATTAGCAGAAGGGAGAGTAGACGGTGGGAGTTCCAGGAGAGATAAGAACTCTGGGAAATAGTCAGGAAGATTTGCCACCTAGACTTGGAGGAAGTGTGACATATGAAACTGAAGACAGGTAACCAGCCATGTGTCAGACACAGATTAATATAAATGGGAAAATTGAGTTGTGAGCTAGTCAGGGAATAGACCTAGACTATTATTCATTGATGAATAATAAGTCTCCAGCCTGTTACTTGGGGATTGGGGAATGGGTGCTAAAATTTATGGTTATACTTTTGGAGTTGGTAGGCAATGGTGTACCAGAGACTCATCCATAACACGTTACAGGTAATTGTCATTGTCTTGGATACACACTGCAATTTCATTGTAAACTATTTCTGAAGATGCCACATGCATTCCTAATAGGTCATGGAGATATCCAGCTGATCCAGACTTGGAAACTACATCTTTACTGCCTAGTACTGATCTGGAAGCTTCATCCTTAATATCTTTCATAGTACTGGAAGGTTCCATTTATACTAGGGGATAAAAGTAATTAGTGGTCTTACACAGCTGTAAACTCTCTGAGATAGAGTAAAGACTAGCCTGGGAAGAAACACCTATGGTGCAATAGTGGCCTGGATGTTACGGGAATAACCCACCACTTTCTGATTGGATTTAGAGCCCTTTCTACAAGATGGCATTGATGTCTTGTACCTTTAACTATAACCCAAACATGTGACTGACTGGGTTATATGCTTGAGAATCTAATGATCTAATGCTATTATTCTGCAAAGTGGGCATAATAATAAGATGCCCCTAAGTTTGAGTCTTTATACTCTACCACCACCACCACCACCACCACCACCACCATCTTATCAATCTTATCTATCATCTTCCTCTGCCTCCTGCTCCTCCTCCTCCTCCTTTCCCTCCTCCCTATCATCATCATCATCATCATTATCATCATCATCATCATCATCATCATCATCATCATCATCATCATCATCATCATCATCTTCAGGGATTGTTGCCACAGACTTCTGAGGTCTGAGTTAGGGCCCAGCAGGCAGGAAGGCCTCAGGTTGCTGAACAGACAACCTAGCCCAGGTTACAGTGAGAGTCACTGCCTCAAACATGTAAGGCAAGCAATTCCTGAGTAGAAAGGCCTGATGTTGACTTCAGACTTCCATGTACAACCACATATATGAATGTATAACACACACACACACACACACACACACACACATCTGTTTGGTCTTTATGTAGTCAAAAACATTTTTTTTCAGAATAACACTCCTTGATGCATGAGGATGTTCAATCTACATTTAAGACAAGGCTCTGATGACATCCATTCAGTGTCTTACAAACTCCAACCATCTGCTGCAGTTCTGCTGTGGACTCTCTCCAGCCTGAGATTCCTTCTGTAAATGTCTCCTAGGAATCCAAGTGCATGTTGTGATGGTTTCACATCTTTCTGCACCATTTTCTCTCTGGATTGGTCCTCTCAAAACTCATGTACCTTTTAAAATCTGTAGGCAGAAATTCCAAGATGATGCCACTCCATGGGAAGACACAAACAACTTAGTGGAGAAAGTACTTTCTCAGGATCACTGTTTAAAGGAACACAGTTCAAAGGCTCACAGTTCAAAGGAATGCTCTCCCATTCTGGAGAAGTTAAGGGAATTGGGGAGAAAAGCATGCTGTTAGGGTAGGAGACTGGCTGGTCACATCATATTATTCTCAGGAATCTGAGAGTTAACAAGAAGTTTGGGGGTTGTAAAGACCCAAGCCTAAGTGCCGCCATCCCCCCAGGATCTACCTCCTAAAGATTCCAAAACACTGACACGATCTGGGGAGCAAATATGTGGACCTATGGGGGGCATTTAATGGAAGTTAAAACAGACTATTTGAGTGACTTTACTGCTACAACATATACTGAAATAGAAATATAATAAAGTACATTTTCTGAAACTGAATGATGGAAACTGTAAAATATTTGCCTGTCACAGTATGATAAACGAGAGCAGATTTACTTCGAAGAAGCAAAACAACCATAAATGTGTGTAACAGCTGAGAAGTTCGTGCATATTTTAAAGAAAGCAAGATAGTGGCTTAATATACACAAAAAGAATTTCAGATGTTATAAATAAAATATAAGTCACTGGAAAAGAAATCCGGATTTCAAAGGGAATATAAAACATGGTGCAGGCAGACGGAGACTATGGAGCAGCAGACGGCTACGCTCTAGGAGGCACTCTGCAATTTCTGGTTTGCATGATATAATTTTGTAGAGTTAGTCTAAGAGGACACGCATATAGTCTGCGCAACAGTGGATTCTGTTGCTATGGTTAAAGTGATGTAAGAAGCACTATGGCATGTTTCTATAGCTGTCTGCTTCCTCTTCTTGAAAATTGAAACTGACATTTGTCTATAGTGTATATTGTATCATATTCCCTCCCTCCCTCCCTCCCTCGTTCCTTCATTCCTTCATCCCTCTCTCCAGTACTCCCTTCTTTCCTTCCCCCTTCTTTCATTCTTTCCTCTCTTCTTTCTCTCTTTTCTCCCTCTTCCTTCTTCTCCCCTTCCCTCTCTCCTTCCTTTCTTCCATTATCAATTTTTCTTTCATTCCTCCATCCTCTCTTCCTCCCTCCTTTCTTTCTTTCCCTATATCTACTCCATCTCTAAGTTTCTCTCAGTTCTAGATAGATACCACCTCTTTCCCTCCTTTCTGTATTTCTTTTACACTAGTGACTCTCACCTCTGGCCTAAGGTCATGCCTTATATGATGCTTATTGATAATTGATTTAAACAATGCTGTGAGGCACAATTTTAACTAATGAGACACTTCTAAGGGTTTCTGGCAAATTGTTTTTCTTCTTACTGATTAGGGGAGAGATAATACCTTATAAAACTCTGGGTGGGGTTTGTGAAGTCCTGAGTGAAGCTCGCTGTACCCAAGCAAAACACACATAACCCAACACAAGATATCAAAGCAGAAACATTTTTAAAAATTTGAACCCCTAAAGCCATTACTGAATTAAGATATCTTAATCAATTCTGACTGCTATAATAAAATGCTATAGACCAAAGGGATTAAGCAAAATGATATTCACTTCTTAAGGTGCTGGAAGCTAAGTTGCAAAAGGACAAGCCACTCTCAGTGGGCTCAGGGAAGGATGAAAGCAGGTGAATGAAAGCAAGAGAAAGCAAGGGTGAGTGAGCAAGAGAATGGATGTCATCAGACCAGAGTTCCTAAGCCCTCATAACTTAATTCCCTTCCTAAGGCCTCATCTTCAGTATCATTACATTAGGAATTAGGGTTTCAACATATTAATTACAGAGGACTCAGAAATCAGATACTCCCAGACCACAGAATATGGATTCCAGATGCTCAGGTACCTTTCCTTAATCCTAGAATGCTAGGACACAGTAGGTTTCCTTACTCAAATACATTTAATTCTTTTTCAGCATGACTGGAAGCATTCTTTGAGAGGTTGAGTAATTCCATAATAGTATCAAAATGGTAACATATGCTACAAATGGGTACAGAACTCTCTGAGATCATTGTTTTTGTTATTGTTTGGTTTTTTGTTTGTTTTTGTGTTTATCATCATTTAGACTCTTGGACTGAAGTTGGGGAACCCTGTGGTAAAATTAGGGAAAGGTTGGAAGAAGTTGAGGAGGAGGGCGACTCTGTAGAAAGACCAGCAGTTTCAACTAACCTGGATCCCTGAGATCTCTCAGACACTGAACCACCAGCCAGGCAGCGTAGACAAACATAGAATTGCCTTGTCTGGCCTCAGTGAAAGAAGATGCACCTAACCCTTGAGAGACTTGAGGCCCCAGGGAGTGGGAAGGCCTGGTGTGGTTTTGGGGGATTGGGAAGGTGGGGACATCCTCTTGGAGACAGAGGAGGAGGAATGAGATGAGGAACTGTTGGAGGGCAGAACAGGAGGGGGATAATGACTAGACTGTAAAAACAGATTCAAGATAATTTTAAAAGTAAAAGAAAAAAGAAACTGACATTATATGTAGCATATACCCTACCTCTGGCCTTCCCTCCTTCCACACCTCTTTCCACTTCATTCTTTCATTATTTATTTCCTTCCTTCCTTTTCTTCCTTCATTCCTTCTTCCCACTTTCCCTTCCTCCTTCCACTTGGGACTATATCATCTACACTAGACATGAGGAGGTATAATAAGGAATAAGAAGAGAGGTATAAGAAAAATACTAAGCCAGAAGTAGAGAGAGTAAGAAGAAACAAGGGAATAATATAACCTACTAAGGTATACTAGTATTTGCTAATTCCTCCTGTGAGGCTCTACCTCTTAAATAATTACCCACTATATCCACAAACAACACTGTCATCTGGAGACCAGTTGTGCATCTATGAGCCCATGAGAATCACGTCTTCTTCACATTGTAACACCTAAGCCAGAAACACCAGGATTCTACAATGGCATGAGCCTTGCCATCTACTTATTATTTTATGAAGTATGTAGTACTTTCATTTGCCTCCTTTCCTCTAATTACTCAAATTAGCACTCTTTCATGATACCATTGTAGAAGATGTGATTCTTAAACAAATAATACCACAGGCTTGACTCATTGCAGCAAAGAACACACACCTGCAGTTCAGTGGTCCAGTCATGTGGATGTTAACACCTTCCTACTGTTGGAGGTCCTGAGTGGATGTGATAGCCAGGGGAGCCCAACTATATCATACCTAGGAGACTCTTTTTATCTTAGCATATTTTTAGTCCTTTAGGGACTCATTTTCATCTACATTAGAGAGGAGGGGCAGAACAGAAGAGGTATAAGAAAATTAATATGCCAGGCACAAAGGTGGAGCTTAAAAATTGGCTCATATTGTTATAGCTAGGTAAGTCTAATATCCATATGACCTGTGAGATAGCCTAAGCTACCACAAGGTGGGGAAATGATTCCAAGAGATGAATTCACTCCACCTACACTTAGAATTACACTACTTATTTTGTTGGATTGTCTCAATCGCTTGTGGAATACAGTACTTTGGTATTCTTACATAAGGGATTTGTTGAAAATGTTGAGTTCTGTCTTCTAGAATGTGGCATAAATGCAAGTGTAGCTATCTCTTGGAGAGGGTTGCATACAGTTAGGGATCCCAATATGGATGCTGGGAACCTAACTAAGAATGTCTGGAAAGGTAGCAAGCATTCTTAATTGTTGTCTCATTTCCCAGCCCCCAAAAAAGTAAAGGCATTGCTCTAAAAAACTTTTTAAAAATGTATTACTATTGTATGTGTATGGTTTGTGTTTGGCCTACATGTAGAGGTCTAAGAACAACTTTGCAAGTTTTATTATTCTACCTTTTTTGTGGATATAGAATGCTTAACACTATCCTCTGAGCCATATCACGGGTAATAAGGTACAAATTTTAATTTTCTATATAACTAAATTAAAATGTTTTAAAACCTTCTTAAAATTAATTAAGTGTGTGTCTGTATGTATATGTGCTTGTGTGTGTGTGAGAGACAGACCGAGAGACAGACACACAGAGAGAGAGACACAGAGAGAGAAAGAGAGAGAGAGAGAAAAAGAGAGAGGGAGGGAGGAGAGAGGGAGGAATGAAGGAGGAAGAGATATTGCAGGAGTGCATGTAGGTACAGAGACCATAGGACAACTTGGGGATTCTTTTCTCTCCTTAATTATTTTTTTCAGTTAAAATATTTTTTCAACAAAGATAACTTTAGCTAAAATATTAGGTTGCTTTCACCTGTAAATCTTAAGTTTACTAGGCATTAAATTCTATGTGTTAATACATTTTCTCCTACATTTTACAGAGAGAATCTTTCTCTCTATATTCCAAAGTGTGAAGGCCAACTTTGTACTGCTTCAGATTTAATTAAGCCTCTCATATGAATAATGTATGCTTAGCTCACATGAGTAGGGATAATTTTTAATTCAATTTGCTTAACACAAAAATGCTGTGAAAAAGTTGAATGATTCACCATTAATAACATATTCACAGTCATAATGTAAATACAAAGGTACCTAAAACTGATGTGTTAACATAGATATTTGCAAAAAAGCTACAAGTGTCTAATATCATTATTTTCATTGTCAAGAACAATGGAAGCCATAAAAGAAACACCACTTGTATTCTGGTTCACATACTGAATATATATTGGAAGAAGCAAAACTTGAAAGCAGAGTATCTGACCCCAAGTTCTCTCTAGCACAGTGCAGGGACTATGATTTTCTTAGCATGATAAAATAGTTTGAACATCTTGAATAAAACATCAATTAAGAGTTTTTATTGGGATCACCATAAAAGCATAATAGATTGTCATTCATTTGGAAAACTGCCCATGGTGCCTAGAATAGAGTAATTCAAAATATGGGTATAAGTGAGCAGATGCATTGCACTGACTTGTACATAAATAAGAAGATACACTGTATTGACTTGTTCATAATGCTTACTTTGCATAAACACAGTCAGTTTTAAATTGATTTGACAATTCTAAGGTTGTCAAATTAGTGAAGTTGACCTGTTAATAGTGGTATCAATAGTCATGGAGAAATTCCTGATACTATCATTTTTTTCTTGGTTGCTATATTTGTTACTTGTAAATATGCTGTGAAAAAATCAACATAGGATAGGAATATTTTGCTTAGGCTTTCATGGGAGACTCATGGTGCAGAAGGAATAGTAGAATCTAGCTGCAGATTGTCACATTGCATTGTCACAAAGAAGAGAGAGATGAACTGATGCTCATCTTTGTTCTTCCACCCACATTTAAGGTGATTCTTCCGATCTTATTTCTATATTCTGAGGACTTGAAGCCATGCTTAGATGCTTATTTACATGGTGGTTGAAATTCTCAACTTGTCAATCAAGATTAACCATCACAATTGCTGTGCAATTATTAGTGGCTCTTTAATAAGTGTTTGTTGCAGTTTTCATCTTAACCCAGCTAGCTCCCAAATAATTGAGACTGGACTATTATATTTATGTTACAAGCTTTAAAGGCACAACAACTGAGCAGTATTTCTCTATTTTAATCCTCTAAACTAACATAACTACTTCCCAGGCAAAATTCCAACGATCTGGCACTCCAAATGTTTATTTAGAGTGTTTCCTGGACTCTCTCCCCATAGTAAATCCCCATTTACTCTTCCTTCCCTCCCCATGGCTGAAATTTCCTCCAATGCCCAGCGCTGTTCTCTACCCTAACCAGTCATTGGTCCATCAGTTTCTTAATTGACAATCAGGGAATAATTGGGGAGCAACGTAGACAATAATGTGACAGGAGATTCTCAGATAAGGATTAAAACCAGTTACTGGAACACAGAAATCAACATTTGAATAATACTTGGATAATCTTTATATAGTACATAATAACATTATGCTTGCATGTAATATCTATCTTTCATTAAAAAAAAATGCCCATTTTAGATAAAATTGCTCTAAATCTAGAACTGAAAAACTCAATAAAATTTCTGCTGAAGAATTCCTTGAAAAAATGAAATTCCCTTTTCTTTTTAACAATGAATCTTGACTTTGTCTTCCTGATATGATGTATTATGAAACCATGTAAAATGGGTTAAATTTAAATATAAGAGCAAATAAAACAGAAAATCAAGAACATAAAAGAAACAATAATTTAAGATATGAGAGAAATAATCAAGTGAAATGTAAGATAATTCTAAATTTCAACAAATATTAATGTCACAGAGATGTCAGAAGAACACAAGGAAAATTTGAACACTGTCTAAAATACTGTCATAGAGATAATGTGTTTTTAGGTAGTATAATTAGCACTGGCTGTAGCACCAGGGTGAAATGTCCTCTACAGGCTTCAAGGGCTGAGGGTCTGTTTCTCAGTTGTTTAAAATGGTTGTGGAACCTTTATTAAGAGATTCATGATGGGGAAATGAGTTTTGAGGCCTTCCTGCCTGGACCCACTTTCTGCTCACTCTCAACATCTGATAGTAAATGTACTTCCATCAGCCAACCTCCTGTTACTACAAGCCTGCATCCTCTACCTGCTGATACATGTGTTCTTCTAGCATATCCTACTCTGAACCAGAAGAAAGAATCCCTTTAGAATTGTGAGGCAAAATAACCTTTCTCCTTAAGTTGCTATTGTCAGAGGATTTTACCACAGCAAACCAAAAGTAAATAAAACAACATGTTTTTGCTTTACATCTCAAAGAATTAGGGAACTGTATTGAAGTCACAGTTTTAAAATAGAAACAATATCCACTTATCAGAGAATACATACCATGTGTGTTCTTTTGTGATTGGGTTACCTCACTCAGGATGATATTCTCCAGGTCCATCCATTTCCCTAAGAATTTCATAAATTCATTGTTTTTAATAGCTGAGTAGTACTCCATTGTGTAGATGTACCACATTTTCTGTATCCATTCCTTCTTGAGGGACATCTGGGTTGTTTCCAGTTTCTGGCTACTAGAAATAAGGCTGCTATGATCATTGTGGAGCATGTGTCCTTATTACATGTTGGAGCATCTTCTGGGTATATGCCCAGGAGTGGTAAAGTTGGGTCCTCTGGTAGTACTATGTCTAATTTCTGGAGGAACCACCAAACTGATTTTCAGAGTGATTGTACCAGCTTGCAATTCCACTAGCAATGAAGGAGTGTTCCTCTTTCTCCACAATCTCGCCAACATCTGCTGTCACCTATAAGAAGGAAGACCAAAGTGAGGATACTAAATTCCTTCTTAGAAGGGGGAACAAAATACCCATGGAGGGACTTGTAGAGGCTAACTATGGAGCAGAAACTAATTATATATATATATATATATATATATATATATATATATAATCTTTTCTTTTCTTTTCTTTTGGAGGGAAACTTGGGAAAGGAGATATTGTAAATAAGAAACTAATAAAAAAAAGAGAGAGAAGTACCCTTGGAGCCATCTATAGTGATGGTCAGCAGGTGGATTGAGCCATTGGCAAGCAATTAAAAAAACAAAAACAGAAACAAGATAGCAATTGCTTTATTCAGACACTTCTGTAGCATTTCTTGATAATAGGGTGTTTTATCAATGGTGGTATTGGTTTAGTTTGGTTTGGCTTGTTTGATTTGGTTTGGTTTGGTTTTGGTGTTTTGTTTGTAGGTTGTAAGTTGCATTCCTTGGTTGTATATTTTACTAAAAAGGAAGGTGTTCACAAATAACTTTGCCACAGAGACAACCATCTAACCATTCTACAGGTGGGGAGAGAGGATGAAGAAGGAGGAGATAAAGAAAAACCCAGCTCTGGCTAAAGAAAATGTCACAGAAACAGTCAAGTTGAAGGAAATCTGGAAAGATCTTAGAAATTTAACACTCAGTTCAGAGAGTGAGGCACCTCAGGAGGGTCAAGAATATTTTGAAGAAGAGCCAAGGAATTACAAATGTATCTGAGTGTGCACTGGAGAACTTAAAGAATGTTAATGAGATACAAAGTTAAAATGTTTCATTAAAGCTAGAGTTAGGACCCTTTGGATTCCAGATTCAGGATCACTTATGTACTGTATAAAGAATTATAAATATAATTTTCCTTAAACATATCTATCTATCATTTATCTGTTTTTTATCTGTCTATCTATCATCTATCATTCTATCATCTATCTGTCTATCTATCAATCATCAATCTATGTACCTATCATCTATAAATATATTCATCTATCTGTCTCTGTCTCTGTCTGTCTGTCTGTCTGTCTGTCTGTCTGTCTGTCTCTCTCTCTCTCTCTCTC
>NW_022196913.1:15720776-15722655 GCF_008632895.1 Mastomys coucha | reverse complement strand
CTGTCTCTCTCTCTCTCTCTCTCTCTCTCTCTCTCTCTCTCTCTCTCTGTACGTGTGTGTGCCTGTGTGTGTGTGTGTGTGTGTGTGTGTGTCTGTGTGTGTATGTGTCTGTGTGTATGTGTCTGTGTGCATTCACTAGAAATGGTCAGACAAGCTGTGGTAGGTATCATATATTTGAATCGGGAGATTTAAATTTTTCCAAACTATGTCACCATGTGTTAACTAAAGTACACCTCTCAAACAACTTTCAATATATTCTGTCTAAAAGAATTCCAGCCAGGCAGTGGTGGCACATGTCTTTAATTCCAGCACTTGGGAGGCAGAGGCAGACGGATTTCTGAGTTTGAGGCCAGCCTGGTCTACAGAGTGAGTTCCAGGGCAGCTAGGGCTACATAGAGAAACCCTATCATGAACCGCCCCTCCCCAAAAATTCCATAATGAACATCCTGAATATAACAAGTTCTTAATTTATATATAAACTGCAGTCTGCTCACATAAAATATATTATGATAAAAAACATCTGCATGTTCTTTAAACTACAGCAACATGCCTGTTAGTAAATGTTGGGGTTCAAGTCGCAGCGGACGCTTCTGCAGACACCAGGCACAAACAGTTCTACATGGAAGAGGTTTAGTTAAGAGGAAATGGGGATAGTGGCGCAGGAAGAGGGGGGAGAGAAGAAAAGAGAAAAAAGGAGAGAGATGGAGGAGAGTATATATATATATATATATATATATATATATATATATATATATATATATATATATATATGTCGTGACGTAGCAGTCCAGGTAAAGGTGGGAGTTGAACCCAATGGATTCTGGGAATATGGTGGCCGTTGCCTTGGCAATAGGTCTGTGGACCCGCCCATATCTGCCGCAGGTTCTGGGTGCTAACATACCTCCTTTTTTTATATTATAAAGAGAAGAAAAGAAAAAGGGAAGGGGAAGCCGATAATGAAAAGGGAATGAGGGCGTCGTGTCTCTTAGGCTACTTCCTGCTGTCTAGGGATGTTGTCAATGGGGGTAGCTGGATTTCACCATTGGGATCCACTTGGTAAATGTTTGCATCAGGTTCCTCTATGGGCAGTGGCTCATCTGTGGGCAGCGGCTGGTAATCCTGTAACAGGAGCTGATTGATAGTTTGGTTAGAAATTTTTTGTATTTGTCGTTGAAGGAATGTAGAGACAAGATTAATGAGGCAGGGAGCAAATAATAACACCAGGAAGATGACTAAGAGAGGAGTTACAAACGGGAGTATCCACTTCCATATGGGGTTTTCGAAAATCTCAGAACTGGAGGTCTCGCGGTCTCTGAAGTTTTTTTTATGTCTGACTGTAGCTCCTGAATTTTATTTCTTACTATCCTGGATTGGTTGACATAGAAGCAACATTCTTCTTGGAGGAACAGGCAAAGACCACCTTCTTTAGCTGTCAGGATATCTAGTCCTCGTCTGTTCTGAAGCACCACAGATGCCAAGGAGTTGATCTGTTTCTGGATAGTAAGCACAGTTTCAGACAGTTTTTGAAAATCGCTTTGAAACTGAGACGTGAATGTATTATATTAGATCATGGAAGTTGTTATCCCTGCAACTCCAGTACCGACACCTATGGCTATACCTGTAGCAACCAAGAGTGGCACAACTTGGACTGCCCTCTTATGTTGGGCAGCTATCATATCTACAACTGGGATTGGCAGGGGCTCATTTCCCTGGATCACTCCCAGTTCAAGGAAAAGAAGTACTAATGTGCAAACTCCTGACGAGCTAGCAGGTAGACGATGATATGTCTAAGTGCCACAAAGAATTGATGAGTTTTGGATTATAGGGCATTGTGGCAAAAATGATATATCAAGGGTTATGGTTCTATTGCAGTCTAGGG
>NW_022196913.1:15719075-15719425 GCF_008632895.1 Mastomys coucha | reverse complement strand
GAGCTAGCAGGCTCTGCAGCATCCTGGTGAGGAGGAGGAACTGGAGTGGCAGTTTGGGCTTTTGGCAGTGAGGAGACAGGATTACAATGAAAAGGGGGTGGTTCATTAGCTGGATCTAGCATTGTCGAGTCATCTAGAGAAAGTTGAGGTTGTGTAAACTTCATGGCTAAGAGAAATTGGGTTGGGGAACAAGAAGAACACAAGGAGGGATTGGAATGGAGATATATGAATGCTTGAACATAGGGAACCTCCTTCCGTTTACCAGTTCGCTGACAGTATGTATTTTTTTTTATTGTAGATATTTTCTTTATTTACATGCGAATTTCTCCATTCCCAGTTTCCCCTCCAAA
>NW_022196913.1:15695788-15718291 GCF_008632895.1 Mastomys coucha | reverse complement strand
TCCAGACTTCTGCACTAATAACCATTTATCAGAGAGTGCATACTGTATTTGTTCTTTTGTGATTGGGTAACCTCACTCAGGATGATAAGACCTCTTAAAATAGCTGGACCTAGAGTGCCATTAAGTGGCCACTTTGAATTCCCATCTAGTTGATATTTAACCCAGACTTTATTGCAGAGATATATTAATTTTGATGCCTTTAAATCAGGCGTAAGCTTTAAAGATTTGAGATTTTCCAGGAGACAACCCAGTGAGGTGCCTGGAGGAACTGTGGAAGACATTCTGGAACCCATTGGGGGGTGGTTGGATGTTCGTACCAGTGTCCTGAGAACAATCCAAGCACCAAGGAAAATTAACAGCTGAAGCTAGTGGTTTCAAGTCGTCACGAGAAACCCTAGTAGCAATTTGGCAGGGCCCGGTGGCCTGCGTGGGAAAGTAACTCACCCTGGATCCAGTGGTTTGGGGGGTTGTAGCCCGGTAAGTATAAGGGTGAGAGTTACCTCTGAGGGTAGGGCACCCAGTGGGAGAACATGGTAACGCGTATGTCAAGGGGAGAGGGGGTGAGGCTGTAATCCGTAATTCTCAGAGAAGGTTGGCCAGACCTTATCTGGAAAGCTGGAAGCCTTGCCCCTGACTGATCCTATTAATTAATATGCCGGTGTCTGTGCGGCTGGTTATGAGCAATCTGGTAAATGGAAAAACACAGAACTGAATGGTGCCTGAGTGGGGTACGGCTCACGTGGTTATGTCTCGCGGTATCTGGTAGGCAGCTGCCAGGTGAGGGGGCTGTGAAGTCACGTACCTATACCACCTGGTTGGCAGTGCTGGGACTGCTCTCTCGCTCCCTGCGGTCTCTGCGTGGAGCGGGACGTGCCGATAGTAGCTGCTGCAGCCTGCAGTGGTGATGGGAGTGTTCTCCGCTTGGCGGCAATGGGAGTGTTTAGTGGCAGCTGCGGTGGGAGGTGTGGAGGGGCGGCAGAACAGCTGCGGCGCGGCAATGGGACCCACTCTGCACGGGGCAGGACGCAGCAGCGGCGGCGGCAGTGGCCGCGGTTGAGGCTCTAACGTAGCCGTGTACCCTGTCTGCCCTGGCGGTGTGGAGCGGGTAGGTAGACGCAAACTGCCACACTCCCGGGGCTCCCGGGTTTCGGCACCAAATGTTGGGGTTCAAGTCGCAGGCAGACACGTCTGCAGACACCAGGCACAAACAGTTCCATGTGGAAGAGGTTTAATTAAGAGGAAATGGGTATAGCGGTGCAGGAAGAGGGGGGAGAGAAGAAAAGAGAAAAAGGGGAGAGATGGAGGAGAGTGTATATATATATATATATATATATATATATATATATATATATATATATGTCGTGACGTAGCAGTCCAGGTAAAGGTGCGAGTAGAACCCAATGGATTCTGGGAATATGGTTGCCGTTGTCTTGGCGACAGGTCTGTGGACCCGCCCATATCTGCCGCAGGTTCTGGGTGGTAACATACCTCCTTTTTTTATATTATAAAGAGAAGAAAAGAAAAAAAAAGGAGAGAGATGGAGGAGAGTACATATATATATATATATATATATATATATATATATATATATATATATGTCGTGACGTAGCAGTCCAGGTAAAGGTGGGAGTTGCTCCCAATGGATTCTGGGAATATGGTGGCCGTTGCCTTGGCGACAGGTCTGTGGACACGCCCATATCTGCCTCAGGTTCTGGGTGCTAACAGTAAATAAATAAAATACATTGTGAAAATGTGTTATTTCCTTACTTTAGCATTGTGTGTCTATCCAGTGGTGTGATGGTTAATCTTCACTGTCAATTAGACTGGATTCAAAATCACCATGGAAACTTACATTTGGGTATATTTGTAAGCAGCATCATATGGGCTGGTGTCCCAGACTGAGTAAAAAGGGAAAGTAAGCTGAGGACCAACATTCGTCTCTCTCTACTTGATGATTTCAGTGGCAATTCAACTGGCTGTCCCATGCTTCTGCCACTGTAACTTCCCCACTATGACAGACTCTATTTCCCTCAACCTATAAGCCAAAATAAATCCTTCCTTCCTTAGGTTACTTCTTGTTAGGTATTTGGCCACAGGAACGAGAAAAGCAATGACTACCAGTGACATCTTGGCAACTCTCCAGCTGGTACGGCTCAACTCTTCCATCTCCATCAATACCCAACTAAGGGACTCGTGAGCTCCATGATTCTGCTGCCAGTGTTACACAGCATCTACCTATAAGTCTACTAAACTAAAACAACAATAATTGTATAGCAAACAAAAATGTTATCCTCTATCAGTTTTGTATAGTACTGTGTGGTGGTTGTATAGTGATAACCATGACATTATGAGACAGTTGTAATTTCTCTGCTGTTACATAATCCTATGACATCCTTCACACAATCATTCTCTCACTTGCAACTTTATTTATACACCATATCATTATACTTTATATATTTATATGTAAACATTATCCAATGATATACTGACCATGTGTTTTTGATGCCTGTGCGTCAACTTTCAAAGTCAGATCTGGAGATGTTCAGTGGCAGAGCCCTTGCCTACTTAATGCAAGGCCCTAAGTTCAATCATCAGATTGCAAAGAAAAATAATATATCATGAAATAAAGTCAGATTATTTAACAAGACATTTTACAATAATTTAGAACATTCCTTTAAATTCTCCTTCCTTTAGCTCACTCTTATATTCCCTTTCATGTCTTAATTGCATAAGACACACAGGAACAGTGGTACAAGTTAATTATGTAATAGATATAACATGATTTTATGTAATGGTATCACCAAACTACAAAAGCATAGAAGTGTAATCTAGTTTGAGACTACATACAAAAATATAGAGGGGATCACAAGCTCCTATCCCTTAACTAAGGAACTGTTAGGAGTTGAAGGGGAGAAAGAATCAGTTTTCTGGTAGGTTGACAATGCTCCAGTTCATTATTCCACAACTCTAATTAAATGGGCAGCAAAAATTGGACTGTGTTATAATCAGTAAAAATGGGATACAAATTTGAGAGGGAACTGGGAGTAGTAGTGTATATGGGGTGAAGAGTGAGGGCAAACATTGTCAAAATATGCTGAATCCATGGGACAAGTTCTCCAAGAATAAAAGTATTGAATTTTTAAAAAGTATATATATATATATATATATACATACATACATACAAACTGGATATAAGGCTCCTCACCCTGAGTGTGAGGGTGTGAATCTTTTACATGTAGATATTATTAGAAACATGAAACAATATAATCTATAGGTCTTTCAAATTAGATTCATATAGCATACTTTCTCTCGTGTCAAACTGAAAGGAGAGATGAAAGTAAGACTGCTGCACAGCAGTGCTGGGATGCACATAGTGTATGACCATCTGAGGTTCAGTCCAGGGCTAATGGGCCTTACTGACCTCTAAATTAAATATGCATTTAAGCTCTGGCAAATCTCAATGCCTTTATTATTTGTATTAAATTAACTAATAGTGTTTGTTTACTCCACAACCAATCTGCTCTGAATCTCCATTCAAATCACTGTGTGGATGCATGTGCTAATGAGTTAGGTCAAATTATCCTTCATAATATTTGGCCATAACATCACATCATTTTGTACTTCAATATCAGACTGGCCATCTGATTGAATTAGTTAGACTATTTCTTATTTGCTTTTCAGTTTATACCATATAACAAGGTATATTATGATGCAAATTTGCCATCATTTTTGAACCTGGGTTCATGAGAAATATGCAGCCTACTAGACCAGTTCTATCCATTGCTTCTTAAGCTCAACTGTGGATTTATTTTGTTTCTCCCTCTTCCATTTCAATGTCAACTACTTCAGAATATCATTGCTGTTTTTAATATTCAAATGCTTGCACTGCACATAATTACCATGAATATACTTCAGAAAATTAACATATTAACCCAGAGAGCCAGAAGACTGAGAAAGGGCCAAAGGGAGCCCAGAATGAAGATGAGTAGTTTAGTATCTGCTTGTTAGAATCAAGAATCACTGGACAGATGGGTCTCTGAGAAAATCTGTGAAAGATGGATCTGATTTCAATTTAATTAATTGATATGGGAAGATCCATACTGGATATTAGTCATATCATTGCCTGGCTAGAATCCTGGGCAATATAAATGAGAATGGGACTGAGGTCCAGTCCTTCTGTTGTCTGATGTGGGTGGGAAGTGACCAATAGCTTCTAGATGCTTCTGCTTTTTATTCCCCACCATGATGGATTGAACCTTGACCTGTGAATAAAAACAAACAGAAAACCCAACCTTTTCTCTTTTAAGTCGCTTTTGTCTAAGAATTTATTTCATCATAGCAATGGAATCAAAACCAAGACAGTGCATCATTTGTTTTACGTAAGAAGTCCAAGAGATAGGTAGGAGGTCAAATTGAGTCAGTCACTGAAACAGACTATGCCCTGCTCCTGAACCCCATGACTTCAAACTTTCCCAAGCCCCCTGATTCTTATTATTTAGATTTAAGACATTATTTCTAGGAGAGTCCTGATTTCCAGTGAAGGTCTGCAGGGGAGGAGAGAGGAGGAACAGCTAGTTTATAATCCTGCCCACCCAATCCCTGCCAGTTGGGTCCAACTGAGGCACAGCCAGCTTAGGTGAGCTATGCACTGCCTGATGACATAGATTTTCTGTCCCAGACAATTCCAGTGCTCTCTGCATTCCTGAGGATCACTGCTGGCATCAGGATTTTCTAGCTAACATCAGGGGAAACCTGATTGTTAAGGACAGGATAAGAACAGAATCAACAAGAGCCAGAGCAATATGGCACCACCAGAGCCCAGCTATCCTGCTATAACAAGCTTTGAATCCTAACACAAAGTGCAAGAAGAAGATCTTAAATCCAATATTACGGACAAGATAGAGACCTATAAAGAGGAAATGAATAAATCCCTTAAGGAAATGCAGGAAAATATTTAAATACATCAAAATACATCAAATACATGAAATAAATGAATAAATCTATCCAAGAACTGAAAATGGAATTAAAAATAATAAAGAACCACAAACTGAGCAATTCTGGAGATAGAAAACATAGAAAAGAGCACAAGAACTATAGACACAAGCACCATCAACAGATTACAAGAGAGGAAAGATAGAATCCCAGGCATAGAAAATAGGGTAGAAAAAATTGATACATTTGTCAAGGAAAATTCAAATTCTAAATATTTCATGACCTAAAACATTTTGGAAGTTTGAACACAATGAAGAGACCAAACATAACAATAATAGAAATAGAAGAAGGAGATGTCCAGCTCAAAAGCCCAGAAATTATTGTCAACAAAAACATACAAAAATTTTTTCTAACCTAAAGAAAAAGATGTGTATAAACATACAAGAAGCTTACAGAACATCAAATAGATTGAACCAAAAAAGAAAATCCCCCTACCACATAATAATCCAAACACTAAATGTATACAACAAAGAAAGAATAGTAAAAGCCACAAGGGATAAAGGTCAGCAAACATATAAAGACAATCTAGCAGAATTACACCTGACTCTAAAAGCCAGAAGGCCTGGGCAGCTTTGCAAACCCTAAGAGATCACAGATGTCAGCCCAGACTACTATTCACAGCAAAACTTTCAATCATTATATATAGAGAGATCAAGATATTACATGATAAAAACCAAGTTTGAACACTATCTTTCCAGTAGTCCAGCCCTAAAGAGAATACTAGAAGGAAAATTCAAACTCAATGAGGCAAACTATACTCAAGAAAACACAATAAATAAATAATTTCACATCAGCAAAGCCAAAAGAAAAGAATCACACACACACACACACACACACACACACACACACACTCATCACCAATATCAAAATAATAGGAATAAACAACCATTGGTCACTTATATGTCTCAACATCAATGGACAAAATGCCCCCATAAAAAGACACAGACTAACAGAATAGATGTGTAAACAGGATCCATCATTCTGCAGCATAAAAATAGAAGAAATACACTTCAGCAGGAAAGATAGATATTACTTCAGAATAAAGGGCTAGAAAAAAGTTTTCTAAGCAAATGGATCCAAGAGACAAGCTGGAGGTGTTATTCTAATATCTAATAAAATAATGTTCAAACACAAGTAATCAAAAGAGATGGAGAAGGACACTTCATATTCATCAAAGCAAAAATCTACCAAGATGATATCTAACTTCTAAACATCTATATCCCCAAATGTAAGCATACCCACATTCATAAAAGAAATGAGCTTGCTAAAGCTTAACTCACACTTTTAACTGAACAATAGTGGGAGACTTCAACACCCAAATCTCAACAATGGAAAGATTATTGAAACATAAATTAAACAGAGAAATAATAAAACTAACAGATTTCTATAGAACAATTCATCTAAATTCAAAAGAATATACTTTTTTCTCAGCACCTCACAAAGCTTTCTCAAAAATTGGCCATATTTTGGTCACAGAGCAAGCCTTAACAGATAACTCCTTGCATCTTATCAGATCACTATGGATTAAAGCTGGACATCAACAACAGAAAGCCTACAAACTCATGAAAACTGAAGAACTCTCTACTCAGTAACCACTGGGTCAAAGAGGAAAGCAAGACAGAGACAGAGAGAGACAGAGAGAGAGACAGAGACAGAGAGAGACAGAGAGAGACAGAGAGAGACAGAGAGACAGAGACAGAGACAGAGAGACAGAGAGACAGACAGAGACAGAGACAGAGACAGAGAAACAGAGAGAGAGAGAAATCTTGCTAGAATTCAATGAAAATGAATTAAAATAAATCCAAACTTATGAGACATACTGAAAGCAGCTAAGAGAATAGTTCATAGCACTAAATGACTTCATGAAGAAATTGGATAGATCTCATACCAACAACATAAAAACACAACTGAAAGCTCTAGAATATCCTAATCGATTGAAATCGAAAAATATGAGGAATTAGAAATTTTTTGACTGTCATCCAATGGTCTCTTTAATTTGGTAATTGGAGAAATAGGTCCAATATTGTACAATCCATATACACTTTCTGCTTGTTTGTAAGTAACAGTGTCTTGCTGTGTACATAATTGAGTATTTCCACATTTTAAGGAATGGGTGTGAAACTGTGAGAACTTCTCACATGTAAAACATGGTGCTCGACTAAGAAAGTTCACCACTATTCCATATGGGCCTGTATGAATAGGTGTACATGTATATTACAACTTTACTCTCTGTGAACTGAAAGTACAGACTCACCTAATTATACAATCAGAATGAGGTATTTTCTGGCCCTGCCATTTTTTGATGGTTGCTAATTTTCAGGAAGAGCACTTTGGTTTTTATTTGTTTGTTTTGTTGGTTTTCTTATAGTTACTGTTTATTTTTTAATGGTCTTGAAATCATGCTTCTCCTGTCTCAGCCTCTCTATTAGTAGTATTTATTTCATGTTTTTACACTATACTGGGGTTGTCAGACTAGCTTACATATTTCAAAAGTATTTATACAGCCAAAAGAAATGTAGACAATTAACTTGGGAGGTGGCTTGTAGGAGAACAACAAAGAGTGAGACTGAATGCTTTGCTTGACATTTGAAACTACTGTATCAAGTTTGAAGAAGAGGACTTTATAAGTTACTCTTTCTCTGAGATGAATGCTTTTCCAAATTATCACAGCTAATGAACCAGATTCTTACCCTCAACTAATGTCTGTGCCACCCTCCAAGCAGAACCATTGTTCATTGAAACAGTTGGTGAATGACTTTATGGATAGACCATCTTAATACCTATACCATTTCTTAAATGAATGTAATCTGTTCTCTGTGGGCTAAGAATGAAGTCACTCATTCGAGTCAAATAGCTTTGACCATAGCAGGAAGTCTGTATCCAAAAATCGTGCCTACAATTCATTCCTTGGTGCAGCAGAACTGTAAATTCACAGTAAAATCCTTTGGTGATGTGAGGGTCATTGACGTACAGCCTTATTACAATGAAATTCAATGTCTAAAAATTGTTCTTATTTTGGGCTTGTACCACAGTAAGAGCCAAGATTTTAAGCTCTACTAAATACAAAACAAACAAACAAACAAAAAGACTTTATCTATTAATGTTCATTTAAAAACTACTAGTAGTGATGTAATATTTTAAAATATACAGTTAATAGGTTTGGCATTATCTAAAATTTATATTGAAAAAACTTATGTATTTTCAGTATTGCTGTAGACAATCATCTACATAAGACTGTTAAATAGGTTGTTGTTTCATATCAAACAACTTTTATAATACTCATTTTTATTGTTATAATATTTTATAAATTTTAAAGAATATTACAAAAATGGTATTGTAGGTATTAAAGAGGGGGTCTCTGGAAGGAGTTGGGGTACAAAAGGGAAATAAGAATGTGATTTAATTCTATTTACTTAAAATATGTTTTTAAATGTTAACAAATTCAGATAAGTTGAAATCATGTATCTTTTCTCATCATAATGCAATAAAACTTAAATCAAAAGAAAAAAGAAGGAAACACCC
The DNA here is from genome assembly GCF_008632895.1 of Mastomys coucha. Taxonomy (NCBI): domain Eukaryota; kingdom Metazoa; phylum Chordata; class Mammalia; order Rodentia; family Muridae; genus Mastomys; species Mastomys coucha. The sequence continues at coordinate 15,709,777 of NW_022196913.1, read as the reverse complement.
CCAAGTGAGGTAGATTGCATGAAAGGCTGAAAAAAATCTATTAGAAACAAAGAGAACAATTCAAAGAATCAACAAAACCAAGAGCTGGTTCTTTGAGAAAATCAACAAGACGCACAAACCCCTAGCCAAAATAACTAAAATGCAGAGAGACAATATTCAAACACTTCAGGAAGTAGATGCATCACTAAAAGTCTCCCAAACAAAAACAAAAACAAAAACAAAACAAAACAAAACCAGGACCCAATGGTTTTAACACAGAATTATTCTCTGAAATTCTAAATTTCAAAAAGAGCAAATCCCAGCACTCCTCAGACATTTCCACAAAATAGAAACAGAAGTAAAATTGCCAAATTCATTCTATGAAGCCTAAACCTTACACAAAGATCTAATAAAGAAAGTATATTTCAGTTCCCTTATGAACATTAGTACAAAAATACTCAATAAAATACTCACAACCTGAATCACAAAACATGTCATAAAAATCATCCATCATGATCAAGTAGGCTTCATCTTAGGAATTTAGGGGTGGTTCAATATACTGAAATCCATCAACATAATCAACCATATAAACAAACTTAAAGAGAAAAACCATAGTCATGTCATTAGAAGCTGTAAAAGCCTGTGATAAAATCCAATAGTCCGGGGCTGGAGAGATGGCTCAGCGGTTAAGAACACTGATTGCTCTTCCAAAGGTCCTGAGTTCAAATCCCAGTAACCACATGGTGGCTCATAACCATCCATAATAAGATCTGATGACCTCTTCTGGGGTGTCTGAAGACAGCTACAGTGTACTTACATTAAATAAATAATAAATAAATCTTTAAAAAAAAATCCAACAATCTTTCATGTTAAAAGTTTTAAAGAGATCAATTCTCAACTCCATATGGACAAATAAAATACTCAGGGTAGCTAAAACAATCCTTTACAATAAAAGAAATTCTGTAGGTATCATTATCTCTTGATGTTAAGCTGTATTACAGAGCAGTAGTAATAAACACTGTAAGGTATTGATATAGAAACAGACAGGTTGATCAATGGAATCAAATTAAGACTGTAAAATAAACCCACACACCTATGGACACTTGAGTTTTGACAAATAATCCAAAAGTATACAATGGAAAAAAACAGCATCTTCAACAAATGGTTCTGGTCTAACTAGATGTCTACATGTAGAAGAATGCAAATAGATACATATTCATTACTCTACACAAAACTCAAGTCTAACTCAATGAAAGATCTGAAGATAAAACTGAATACACTAAATCTCATAAAAGAGAAAGCAGGAAATAGCCTTGAACATATAGGCACAGGGGAAATTTTTCTGAACAGAACACCAATGGCTCTGGCTCTAAGATGATCAATTGAAATATAGGACCCCACGAAACTGAAAACTTTTTGTAATGTAAAAAATTTCATCAATAAGACAAAGTGGCAGCCTAAAGACTTCAGCAACTCCACATCTTATGGAAGGCTAATATCCAAAATATATAAGGCATTTGAGAAGTTAGACACCAACAACCCAAATAACCCAATTTAAAAAATGGAGTACATAGCTAAACTAAGAATACTCAACTGAGGAATCTTGGATGGCAGCAAAGCACTTAAAGAAATGTTCAACGTCCTTAGTCATCAGGGAAAAGCAAATCAAAAATGATTCTGAGATTTCACTGTATACCCATCAGAATGGTTAAGATAAGAAACTTAGTCTACAGCACACACTGGTAAGACTATGGAGCATGGAGAACACTCCTCCATTGCTGGTGGGAGTGCCAACACATACAACCCTATTGGAAATCAATTCGGCAGTTTCTCAGAAAATTGGGAATAGTTCTACCTCAAGACCCAGCTATATAAATCCTGAGCATATACCCTAAAAATGATCTACTACATGACAAGGACACTTGCTCTATGTTCATAACAGCTTTATTCATAATAACCAATAATTGGAAACAACCAGATGCCCCTCAATAGAAGAATGGATAAAGATATTGTGTTTCATTTATACAATAAAATATTATTCATCTATTTAAAATAAGGACATTATGAAATTTTCAGGTGAATAAATGACTCTAGAATTTATCATCCTGAGTGAGGTAACACAGACCCGAAAGGACATGCATGGTACAGTGGAGCCTATATTTGATAAGGGTTCTCGAATGGTTCAACCCTACCTTCTAGACTACTGTCCAAATATAGGGGAGAAAAGATAGTGAATAGGTGGTCTGTACCTGTTTAGTAGTTCCCTGGGATGATTCCAGTCTGTTTGTCAGGATACCACCAATTCAGTTTAGTAGTGTCAAGATAGCAAACAGGAATCAGCAATGATAGCACAACCTGGAAGAAGCAGCCCAGCCTCTGAAGAGTGAGGCCTCAGAATGAGCCAGCTGGGAGTGACTAGAACAGTCAGGATGACAGAAGAATTTCTCTGCCTTGCCTTTCTTAACTAAATGAAGATCATCAAAGATAAAGAGGGAAGACCAATGAAGCATTGTAAAGCTAGCTATGCAAGCACACCTTCACTGTCTGTTAAGTCCTATTTATACTCTCTCTAAATATCACATGTCCTTCCACAGGTCTTGCCTCAGCACAACACCACATGACTTTGTCATAGTAAAGTAGGAGTTTGTGTCACCTGACATATCCAGAAACTTCCACTTCAGTATGTACTTACTTATAAGTGGATATTAACCACTAAGTACAAGATTCCCAAGCTACAGTCTTCAGACCCAAGTAAGCTAAATAGCAAGGAGGGCTCAAGCAAGGATGATTGAATCTTACTCAGAATGGAAATTAAAATAGTTATCTAAGTTGAATGAAGGGAGGGAACTGGTTAGGAGAAGTTATAGGTATTGGAGATTGGGAATGAGATGTAGAGAAAGCCAAGAAAAGAGGGCTGGGAGAATGAATGGAAATCAGGAGAGCATCTTAGGATATGTCAGAGACCTGGGATGGGGAGGCTACAGGCATTCTATGTGAGTGACTCTAGCTAAGGTTCTTAGCAATGGGAGATATGAAGCCTGAAGTGGCCACCGCTTGAAGCCAGGCAGGACTACCAGTGGAGGGATAAGAGTACCAACTGTCTTAGTTAGGGTTTTACTGCTGTGAACAGACACCATGACCAAGGCAACTCTTATAAGGACAACATTTATTTGGGGCTGGCAACATTTATTTGGGGCTGGCTTACAGGTTCTGTCCATTATCATCAAGGCAAGAACATGGCAGGTATGGTTCAGGAGGAGCTGAGAGTTCTATGTCTTCATCTGAAGGCTTCTAGTGGAAGACTGACTTCCAGGAAACTAGAGTGAGGGTCTTAAGCCCACACCCACTGTGAAACACCTACTCCAACAAGACCACAGATCCAAATAGTGCTACTCCTTGGGCCAAGCATATTCAAACCATGCTACTAACCCATTCACAAAGTGTTCAACCCACACTTTGTTCTACCTACAAGAAATATAGGGATAAGGATGTTGTAAAGACCGAGGGACTGGCTAACCAATACTGGACCTACATGAGATGCATCTCATGGGCAAGAAACAATCCCTGATATTGTTGATGACACTCTGTTTTGCTTGCAGATAGAAGCCTAGCATTACTGTCCTCTGAGAGGTTTCAACTAGCAACTAACTAAAACAGATACAGAGACACACGGCCAAACACTAGACAGAGCTCCAGAAGTATTGTGGCATAGTTAGAGGAAGGATTGAGGAAGCTGGAGGAGATAGAAACTCCACAAGAAGACCAACAGAGTCAACTAACCTGGATCCTTATGGGCTCTGAGAGACTGAACCAAAGAATATACAAGGGTTGAGCTGGACCTAGGCAACAGACATGCGGCTTGATCAGGTTCCTCAACAACTGGAACAGGGGATTACCCTGACTCCGTTGCCTGCCTGTGGTCTTATTCCCCTAACTGGGCTGTCTTTGGCTGGTCTCAGTGGGAGAGGATGTACATAGGCCTGAAGTGACTTTGAGGTGTCAGGCTGGATTAGTACCCAGGGGGAATGTCACCCTTCTCAGAGATGTAGACGGGAGGGATACATATATGGGGTGACTGGGAGGGGTGGGGTTGTATGATCTGGGTGTAAAGTGAATAAATAAATTAATAAGTGGAGAAAAATTATTTCTGTGTAGTATGAGAGGGAATAAAATTCTTTCTAAGTTTACTAAGAGTTTATATGTTATGAGAAGCAGAGACCCTCACAAGGCTAGAGTTTCCCTTCTCTCTTGTGTTCTGCCACAGGCCCAGAAGCCAAGGGATTAGACAATTGTGGCTTTAACTGAGAACCTTGGAGATAGAAGTGGCAAGGTACTATGGAAGTGTCACTGAGTGAACATTCATAATCCATAGAATGTGGGACAATTCTGTAGGAACTCTTAGAAATATCTGGTGCTTGCTTCGGCAACACATATACTAAAATTGGAATGATATAGAGAAGATTAGCATGGCCCCTGCACAAGGATGACACACAAATTCATGAAGCGTTCCATTTTTTTTTTTTAAAGAGAAATATCTGAACAAGATATTTTAACGGGACCAAATGGCCTTCCAACTTCAGCACAGTTAACTGTGTTGAAGCCCTAGGTATGGATACAGTTATGATCCTACATGTAAATTGATTTCCTTCTGGAGTGCTGATCATAGGTGGTGGAGCCATTAAGAGGAAAAGCCTATGGAGAGGTCGTTAGGTCAGTACCATGAGCCTGTGCAGAGGGTTGTGGGATTTGAGCCTATTACCTCCTCCTTTGCTTCCCAACACTGAGGTAACACTTTCATTTTTGCCACACACTTCTGATAAAAGAATTAAAAGATCCAAAGCAGCCAAGTCATCCATCTATAAAACCGAGCTCTCCCAGAGCTTTCATGTTTCTTTTAGTTGTCTCAGGCTTTCATTATTGTGGTAAAAAGTAATCACTGGAACCGCATTATTACTAATGACAAGAGAGTTGGGGGAATACAGGAGCATGCTCTTTAGAGACATCATCATGTTTTCTGCTGCGTAATTTACACTGATGTGTTTGTCTTCCAGTGCTAAGAGTCTCAAGTTCATGTCTGTGCTAAGTAAAAACTCACATGAAGTAAAAATGAATTGAATAAAGTGGAATGTGTCCCTACAGATAGAATTAAGTCAGAGTATGCAAATGAGAACTTTTAAATGATACTCATAAGACCATTACTGTAAGGATGTATATATTAAATTCTATCAGATTTAAAGATACAAACCTATTGGCACAGTTGAGGTCAATTTAATTAAAGCTGGGAAAAATTAGTCATGTTAGAGATTTCATAATTTAATTCAATGTCCCTAGTCATCTCTACTTCAGGGAATTCTTTAGTCTGTTTTCAGAGAAATGTTTTCTCAACTCTAGGATTGATTGTTTGAAAATTCTTATGAATTACACTGCCTTTTATTCTCTGAAATTCTACTTTAAGTAACCATATTTTTACCCTTTGACATTATGAGAATTATTTTAAATATACATCACATACTTCATAATTTTTAAGTCATTTTAGCATCTTTTCTCTGCTGTCCAGTGTTCCTTTTTGTTTTGTTTTGTTTTTTCATTTTCCAACTGGGAATTTCTTTTTATGTTGTCAGAGTTAGCAGTGAGGAAAAGCACTTTTATTCACACCCATTTTAAAAATTGATAAAATCAAAGAGGAGAGTCTGTAATGCTGATTTATATTTGTAAGTCTTGGTGCAGATAGTGTGATGCGAAGGGTGTTAAATCAATAGTAGCCAAGGACTTCCCTGGGGCTCACTGGCCAGACAGCATAGTCTAATCAATGAGTTCCAGCCCAGAAAAAGACATTGTTTCAGAAACTAAGGTGGATAGCACCTAAACAATAATATCCAAAGTTTACTTTTGCCCTCTATATCCACACATTTATGGAGAGAGAGATGTTATGGCAGAGAGAGAGAGAGAGAAATAGAGGGAGAGAGAGAGAGAGAGAGAGAGAGAGAGACAGAGACAGAGACAGAGAGAGATAGACAGAGACAGAGACAGACAGAGACAGAGACAGAGACAGACAGACAGAGACAGAGACAGAGAGACAGACAGAGAGACAGAGAGACAAACAGAGACAGACAGAGAGACAGAGAGACAAACAGAGACAGACAGAGAGACAGAGAGAGACAGAAGGACAAAGACAGAGAGTCAGAGAGCATTCCTTTTGATTCCATAATATATCTGAAATCAGACATGAAAACAAAGGGGGAATGTTTCTATCCAGAAGAAACTAAAATTCAGTAAGGAATGAAATGATTGAGTGGAAAATGTATAGAGATTACAGATGGAGAGTCAATTCCCAGTTGGAAAATGAAAAAAAAAAAACATGAGCATTGGACAGCAGAGAAAAGTATGGCACATTCCAATAAAAGCCCCACAGTATCACTTTAGAGAGTGCAGACAATCAGTATATCATAGAAAAAGCTGAGACTCAAGGGTTCATCTCATCTTACACTTCTAAGTCGCATGTCAAAATTCTGGCCTCAGGGGCTTTTCCCAAGTCCACACAATGTCAGAGTTTCACTGTGTCCTGGGTGAGATAATACATAAGATGAAATGAGCCATCAGGAAGTACTGGAGTGGGTATTGGCTCGGGACTGTGAGGGAGAAACAGAAGTGACAAACTAGAGATGAGATCTGTAGGCACTGGTCATTTGTACTTCACCTTTTCAGAAATATCTGCTCATCTCATTAGCTGTCTATTGATTGAGTGGCCTCATTTCCTCATGGTTTTTTTTCTGAGTTCTTCTTATACCCTAGATATTAAGCTGCTGTTAGATCTATAGGTAGCAAAGATTTTCTGCTGTCCCCTGGACTGTCTTTACTCCATTATGGCTTTATTGTATAAAACTTTTAAAGATATCATGAAGTCTCTTTTGCCAGTTGTGAGTGCTATTTCCTGAGTGACTGAAGTCAAATCCAGAAAATGTTTGCCTGTACCAATAGTTATGTCATATGCAGGAAATGGATGCAACTGCAGACACTAGTATAGTCGTGTGCCTCAGAAGGACAGTTGCGGCTCCTAGATTTTATACAGACACAAAACTATATGTGCACAGATGACATTAGAGTAGAGTTGAAATGATCTTCTTCTAGGGGAACAGAGGGACTCTCAAAAGAAAGAGAGCAGAGAATGAGAGGATAATAAGGTGATAAGGGGGTTGTGCTTAAACCACATTACACCTACATTTTAAAACGTCGTTTTTTAGGTGTATGTGTAGCTTGCCTGCATCCAAGTCTGTGTATCTCATGAGTGTGCCTAATGCCCAAGGAAACCAAGAGAGGGCATTAGGATTCTCAGAACTGGGGTTACAGACCTCCCTGAGCTGCAGTATGGGTACTGGACATCAGCCCTAGGTCCCTAGAAGGTTAGCCAATGCTCTTAACTACTGAATTATTTCTCCAGCTCCTGGAAGTACACTCAAAAATCCATGAAACTGGCTCTACTTAGCCAAGTATAATAAAACAAAAGAAAATTACAAAAGGAAATAGTATCTAAAATTAGTATTTGGTTTCATCTACTTTTCATTCCATTGCATTCAGTTGGGAAATTACCAAAGTTTGCTGGCCTGGCCCAAAGATCTGACAAGGATTTATATGATACTCATGCTTCTCAGCTGCAACAGACTTCTCAGGTTCTCTCTCTTATATGGTGGTAAGTAGGATTGGTCACACACTCTGAGCAGGGACCTGAGGCAGAAGAGAAGTGATAAACAGTATGTTCTAAAGGAGAAATTCCTTGTGGTGTTCCTGGGGGTCTAGCACAAGGTAACATGGGACAGCTTCATCCCTCAGCTTTACTACTTCCTATTAAGTCTCCTCATTAACTCTGTTTAAACAGATTTTTCAGGCCAGACGTATTTGTAGCTTAATTATGCTGCACACTTCTTTACTGTACCACAATTCTTATGCTGAGTAGCAAGAAAAGTAAATAATAAAGAAAACAAATTATATTGGTTATTGTTTTGATCTGTCTTTTGTTTCATCTTATTTTCTCTTTAGAACTTCATTCTTTTTAAGATTATTTACCTTCATACTATATGGGGTGCAACTGACAAATAATTCCTGAATTCACAGACATTGGAAAAGGGAGATACATGCTACAGACACACCTCAAAGATGACCTTAGAAAGATTCTGTTAACCACTCAAACACATACACACACACACACACACAGAGGCATACGGACATACAGACATGGACACATACAGAGACACATGTATACACACACACACAAGCATGCACACACATACACACACACACAAATTGCCCAACTAAAACAAGTTCAGGAAGGAAGGATTTATTTTGATGCTGTTCAGGAAGTATAGTTCACCATGGCTAGAAGTTATCTTAATAAGAAACAAGACAGCTAGTTAAGTCCGCTGCAGAGTCAGGAGATGGAGAACTTAGACAGGAAGTGGAGTTAACCTATAACCCGCAAGCCCTTACCCTAAGTCTGGCAGCCAGGTGCCAGCTAGCCAAAGTTCAACAACCTCATCAAACAATGCCATCACCAGCTAGGGACCTAGTATTTAAACACATGTGCCTAGTGAACATGTCACATTCAAACCCTAATCTTTTCACATTTTAATCATACAACAACAGACCAGCAGCAACAGCAGAAAACATGCAATGTGATAACGAATGTCAGAGAGAGCTGCTCACAGTTCCTGCAGGTGACATTATTTAATCATCACAAGCCCACAGCTCTTAGAAGTCATTATCTCAGTTTAAGTGTTGGCAGCCGAGGTTTCAAGAATTTCACTGCAATTTCTGTTGGTTCATCCAACTCATAAGTGACAGAAATATTTGCTGTCCACATAGCCTGTTGTCAAAGATTGCATTTTCTGCATTATATCTCCCCATTTCTCCTTACAGCTTGTGTGTTTCTTAAATTTTCTTTCAAATTTCAAGCCCTTTATTTTAGATGGGTGGATGGATTGATACCTAATACATACACACATTTATACATTACACACATACATACATATACATACATATATATGTATATGTATATATACATATATATACATATATATACATATATATATATACATATATATATATATATGCACTCACACATAGATGTTACACATGGTTTGCATCTTGCCATTTAGTTCAGTTGCTTAAATATTCCTAAGACCTCTGAGAGAGCACATAGAATTTTGAAGATGACATTTTGTTGTTGTTACTTACTTCATTGGCTGCAGTGCCTGTGTGACTCTGGGTAGCCCACTATTTGTAAGGCCCCTTTGGAATGCAATCTTCTAAGATCTGTACAGGCAAGGCTCTGCTCTGAGTAGAAGCTGTGCTGGATGGGTTTGCAGAAAGAAACTGTCTTCTTTGCTATTCAGTTTGCAATCCCAAAGTAAGAAACATTTAGTATGGAATAAAGAGTAGCTTCGCTTTGAAACTGTATTGAAGTCTTCATACCTAGAAAACGCAGGAAGAATATAGTAACAAAAGGTTGAAATCCTTAATTAAATCAGCAAATGTATAAAGACCAAACACAAGTGACAAGTGACAATTACATTTGAGATTTAACAATGGATAGTTATTAGCTATGATGAAACCTGTTTCTCAGAAGGAAATTCATAGACCCAGTAGCATAATTGAATATATCTCCTTTAAATAAGAATCCTTTCTAGTTTAGAACAAAAGAGTGAAACTCAGATAAAAATTAGGAAGTGTTTTCTTAGAAGTGAGTGTGTGTGTGTGTGTGTGTGTGCACATGCGAGCACAGGTACTCAGAGGCCACAAGAGGGCACAGGATCCCTTGGAGCTGGTGTTACAGGTGTTTGTGAGCTGCTTAGGGTGAATGCTAGGAACCAAACTCAGGTCCTCAGGAAAACTGTAAGTAAGTGTTATTTTTACCTGAGCCCTCTCTCCTGAAACATTCCATGGAATCATTAAATAATTAAATTGAAAACAGGCGTACCAGAAAAGCCTGTTAAGATACACTTTAAAAAACAAACTTTACAGCTCCTTTAGGTATCCCTGCACCCAGTCTCACTTCAAGAATGACTTCAAAGACATTTTCCCAGAAGCTCCCAGCTGGGTTTGCTGTCTTGATTAGTTGCTATTGTATCACAGTTTTATAACTTTATGAAAAAATGCTGTTGAATTTTTGAATTTCTTTTTCAATTTTTTGCTTTATTGCATGTCCACTGAACATACACCAACATTTACTAAGATACAATTAGAAGCATATAAATATGTATACATACATATGAACAATATTTGAATGGATAAAAATTCAAAGCTAATTGTACAATCTGATCTAGAATCCAAATTTACTCTTCATTATAAACAAAAGAAAATGACAAAAGAAGACATAAGAGAGTAAGGACTCATTCCACAAAGCAAAATAGATTGATGTGTCATGATCATCAATGGCAGAATTAACAGATAAGAAACAAGAGGCAAGATATGTCATCACAGAGAGCCAAAGGTGCTCATGGCTCAGGCTTCCCATTTTGTAAGAGTGATACAAGGAGAGGCAAAGATGAGAAGAGAGAGGAGAGGCATGCTAAAGGTGTAGGAAGGATGACAACATAATAGTGGCCAGATCAGGTGGCTGAGATGCATAAGAACCTTCACAGCTATTTAGTGACTTTCTCCTCAGAAAAGCTGAGAATTGCAACAAGGATTTCTTCCTCATAACCTTGCCAAGACAGTGACTTGAATAACTAAAGTTCAAGTACCTTTCACAGATCCTAGGGTACAAAAAGTTCTTAAAGGATCCCATAAAACCACTGACCATGATAGAGTAGTAAAGGATGTTGAAGTTTTTTAACAATACATGTCAGGCATGGTTGTTCTTGTTTATGGTCTCTTTAGTTTTGGTTTTCCAGTGCATTATGAGTTTGTTTCATAGGGTTATACTTTGATGTGCCTTCATGCCTTGTTACATAATCAGAAAGTAATTGATTAATCAATACACTTCAAGATCCAGCTATACTCCACTTGGGTGTATACCCAAAGTACGTTTCATCCTACCACAGGGACACTTGCTCCACCATGGTCATTGCCGCACTATTCATAATATTCAGAAACTGGAAGTAACTTAGATGTCCCTAAACAAAAAAATATATAAAGAATATATGGTATATTGATACATTGGCATATCACTCAGCTGTGGATGGAACTCAATCCTGAGTAAAGTACTCCAGAAACAAAAACATGGTGTGTATTCATTTATATGTGGCTATTAGGTGTTAAGTCAAGGATTGCCAGGCAGTGGTAGTGCATGACTTTAATCCCAGCACTTAGAAGGCAGAGGCAGGTGGATTTCTGAGTTCAAGGCCAGCCTAGTCTACAGAGTGAGTTCCAGGACTCAGGGATATGCAGAGAAACCCTGTCTCAAACAAAACAAAACAAAACAAAACAAAATAACAAAACAAAACAGTCAAGGATAAGCAAGCACAATCATGGAACCACAGAGGTTAGATATATAGTAAGGGACAATGAAGGAAAGGTAGATCCTTTTAGAACAGTGAAATAATTTAGTTATGGATAGATGGGGGAACTGGAATCTGAACATCAAGTGGGGAGGGATGGGAAATAATTAGGTGAAAAAGAAAATACTGGGAGGGACAGATAAAATTTAGGGCCATTTGAAGGTAGTATGTAAACCCAGTATATAAGTTTCCTATATGAAATATTCAAATATTGGAGAAATAGAACCCCAAATTGTCATCTTCTGTCACCAGATGAAGTTTCCAGTTCTGAGAATGGGTTGTGCCTAATTAGGTTATTGGCCAAAGGGATCCCATGGGAATTTGCCAACAACCCAGTCTCTTGTTCTCCTCAACTGACTTTAGATTGTTCTCCACAAAATGACAGTAAGGTTCTGTTGCTGAAGACAATTCCCACACAAGTCATTGAACATAAAGAAGTGGAGCTAGTGCCTACACAGAGTCTTCACTCCATGTGCTAGGATCTTTGATATAGGTACTCTGAATGCTACTGAAAGGGAAGCATAAGCATCAATCCAGCCACAATTTTTTTTATCTACAATGATGTCCTTCCTGCAAGATATGCTAATGCAGAAGTAACATAAAGCTTGTGAGAGTAATCAATCAATATCTGATTTAACTTAAAACCCATTCCAGAAAATGGAATCCATACCCAACACTGCTTGGATAACCAAGAACCAAAGACCAGATAGTTCAGATACATAGAATAAATAAAGTGACACTGTTCTACTGAAAGAACACAGCAATACAATGATTCCTAATAACATTCTTGTATGGTAACAAATCATTACCCTGCTCAGTCAACAACACAGAAGCTTCCTCCTGCATCAGATGGGAAAAAATACAAAGACCCGTGGTCAGATATTATGCAGAGTGTGAGAGACCTTGAAACACTCACTCCTAAATGAGATGTCCCCATCAAATTCCTCACGTCAGAGCTTAGAGGATCCTAAGAGAAGGCAGAAAAAAATGTAAGTAACAGAGGGGATAAAGGACATCCAGGAAGCAGGGTCCTCTAAATGAACAGGATCTATGCATATAGTAATTCCCAAGACCATGGTATCATGCACAGATCCTGCATGGATCTATACCAGAGAGGCTCCTAGACCTGATAGGAGAAGTGAACACATGTCCCCAACCTTAATCCAGCAGCTATCTCCAATTGACAACCACTTGCAAATGTAAGCTTGATTTTCTCCAAGGGAGTCTCACTGGAAAACAAACTACTCTTATTGGATAGGCTGCATGCCCAGAAGTGGATGGACAGCAGAAAACAAATTCAACAGCATCTTTGGAGGTTCCTTGTCTCAGGATTGTCACATTGGGCTTTTAAAAGTCTTTGTCTTATTGTTTAAATTTAAGCTAAATGAATTTTATATTTTTTTCTCTTTCTGCCTATAGGTCCTATGATTATACTTTATGTCTTTCAGTTTATTGTTTTTATATGATTCCTGGTTTTGTGTGCAAATAAGTAGGTCTATGCATCTTTATTTTTTTATGTGCTTTTTCTTGAGTTCACTTTCTTTTGTTTGTTCTGTCCTGTTCTTATGTGTTCACTTTTGTTTTCTCTTACATTTTATTTTATTTATCCTTTAGAGGCCTGTTTGCTTTATAATGAGAGGCAGAAAGGGGGTGGATCTGGATGGGAGAGGAGGTGGAAAGGGACTGGGGGGAGTAGGATATATTATAGGAGAATGAAGCAAGCAAGAATAATGGACCAAGAACACAGATATCAAACAGAGCCAAGGAAGCTCAAAATGGAAACTGACAATGGATGTTTAGTTTGTTTATTATATGCAAGTGCTGATTTACTAGTCACATGATGTGGATAAGAATAGAACTCATTTTTGCCTTTGGTTGAGTGCATGCAGAAACTGCATGTAGTTTTTAGTCCAATCACTTTAGAGACTTTAGTTTTTATTTTCAGGTGGTACAAAGACCTTGGTGGGTTGATTGCTAAGTTACAGTCATAGTGCACACACATGACTCACCGTATCCTCTTGCCTTTGACAAACCACTGGGAAGTATTGAAACATTCAGTAACTGAAATGTTCAAAACTAGGGAAAGGAGGAAGAACTTTCCATAGTGCAACTGGGTGATTACTCTGTGATCATAAACACAGATAAAGTTTTGTGGACATCAAATGCATGCAATTAGAGAATTTTGTAATTTTTGTTAGGGTGAATATCTCCTTGTAACTGCCTAAATTTGAATATGTTTTTATGTGTTTGTTTGTTTATTATTCATTTAATTTAGGCAGGATCTAGATAAAGACAAATCAAAAATGAATATTTAAGTATTAATTGTCTTCAGAATGTACAATAGGACAAAATATGCATTTTATAGCTATGAGTCTTCAAGGAAAACAAATACACAAAATTTAAAGAAAGCCTTTCAAGTTTAAGCAACAGTATCATCTATAAACTGTTGCTACATTGAATAATCAAAATGAAATTGCAAGAACAGTTACAATTTTTTTTTTTTTTTTTTTTTTTTTTT
>NW_022196913.1:15650179-15695711 GCF_008632895.1 Mastomys coucha | reverse complement strand
ATCCGCCTGCCTCTGCCTCCCAAGTGCTAGGATTAAAGGCGTGCGCCACCACCGCCCGGCTTAACAGTTACAATTTTGTCTCTACAACTAAGTTCTCTGAATAGATTTCTTTCATAGTATTATTTAAATTTCCAAACATATTTCCACTGTTGAGTCATTTAAAATCACTTCCACCAAACAAAGAAAGACTGGAAAGTTAAATTTTATGTTTCAGACTTACTATGTACTGTCCACAGTCAGTTAATAAAGATCTTGGGATATTTGAGAACTATAATTGCATATAATGCAGGGCCACCTTGAATCAGTAGGGCTAGGGTTCTGTATTTTGCAAGACAGAATGTGGTTGCTGATATCTTTTAGATATGAGTCTGCCTATTCTCTCAGAATGTACAAATCTTCTCTAAAGAAATACAAGCACTAGGTGGAAATGGCATTTCAACCAGACCCCCATCTTTTGCAGCAATGCAAATCAAAGTGTTCATTAAAAAAAAGAAAAATCTCAGCAATTATTCTTGCCATTCACAAGGTAAGTCTTTATTTTACTAGTAGAAAATTGAAAACAATTTGCCTGAACCATTAAAATACTGAATTTTTTATTTTATTCTCTTCTTGTTAAAACAAAAAAAATCGAAATTCTAGTTTACTTATCCTAACTGTTGGGGAATATGTAGTATTCTAAACACTCTTCATATACTTTGTGTAAGCAACTTTAACTGTAATTTAAACTCCCAAGTTTTGAAGCTAAGATCACCTAGCTCCTAATTAATGCATTTATTTATGTAGAAACATATTTCAAATGCAAAGAACATAAAAATTTTCATATAACACAGCCAATTTTGTCAGATAACAATGGAAAATACATTACCATATAGCTGAAAGTAAAATACATACATAAAATTAAAACCTTAATTCATCATGTATTTTACTAAAACTGTTCATGTATATACAAGTACATTATGGGAGGGGGGGAGAGGGAGAGAGAGACAGCATATACATTCACATGTAGAGACCAGAGGGCACAACTTGGGTATCTTTCTTCCTCTGGTTCCATCAACCTTATTTATTGAAACTGGGTCTATTGTTAGAGACTTTGTCCATCAATTCATCTTATCTGGTCAAAGAGCTCTGGTATAGACTTTCCCTGTACTGTATGAGGTCCAGATTTTCATATTGATGATGAGAATAAAATTTATGTCATCAGGTTCCCACAACAACAACTCTACCCATAGATCCATCCCCCAGCCCTAAGTGACAGTTCAAAGAGCTACTCAATTTGGCTTTTCAGTTCTTGACCCCTTTTTCTTTATTTCCATGAAATATGCACAGGACTGCTACATACCATTCGATAAATGATATTACAATATCTATCAATCATTACACAACACATTGTTTTCCACCAGGGCAAGATGGCATTTTACATGATACATGGAGGATGTTGTATCAGTTTGATAGTGTTGTCTGCTCTCTGGATTGGACCACTCAGTTATCTCTGTTGGAGATTCTAAGTGCCTGATGTGGTAATGTGCTATCTCTCTGCTGCCTCCATCTATCTGATTCTTTCTATTTATCCTGTTACTTTTGACTTCTATATACCTGACAAGCTTACTCAAAACAAACAAAAGATTCTGACAAAATCACCAGATGTCTTTTAAGTTGTCTGGAGAACTCTTATCACCTAGTAATATTCTTCTGCAGGAGGAGATCCCATCCTTTTATGTGAGGCCCCTGTTGGGTTTGTAAAAAGTGCTTACTGAAAAATGAGGCTGAGAAATTTTGCTGGTAATCAGGATTGAAAGTAATTAAGAGTCCAAAACAATATAAATATGCAGAAAAGGTTGAAGCAGGAGCATAAAATTGATGGAGGAAAACCCTGGCATGGGTTGTCCATAACATGGAAGCCAGTAGGCATCCCAGTAAAGCTCTAAAAGAATGGCTGCTTGAGGGTCAAGAGAGAGGCCAACTCCAAACAGAGGCTGCTAACCCTCCTGACTCCACTGAACAGTGAGATAATCCATGAAGACAACCTGAATAATCTCTCATTTAGTCACGTTTATGTAATAATGAGAGTTTGATTTATAGGTAGAAACATGCATCGTTTTTGCCTTATATTTTGGTATTTGATTTGTATGTTATCATATAGTTAAAGCACATTCATTGCAGCAAACAGGCCATATAATCCACTCACTCAGTGGCACTTTTGGGTAGACATACTTCATCTTCCATATTCAGCTATTGGCAAGGATTGGAAGCTTAGATACATACAATTTGAAGTTATTATTTGTTTATAACAAGTTTGCAATCAATGTTGGCATTGAAGTACAATGCATGGATGGAAAGTTATGCCTATTCATATTTCATACCATAGACTCGTGACTAGTTAGAGTTAGCTTAAAAGGAAGCTGAGAGGTTGGAGACATAATGCCATGGATAGCTGAGTGGATCTGTCCCGCAGTTCCACTCTGGTCTGTGGGTCTCTTCAGGCCGGAGGTCAGACAGGACCTGCAAAATGAAATGGTCTAGCCGGGCGGTGGTGGCGCACGCCTTTAGTCCCAGCACTTGGGAGGCAGAGGCAGGCAGATTTCTGAGTTCGAGGCCAGCCTGGTCTACAGAGTGAGTTCCAGGACAGGCGGGGCTACATAGAGAAACCCTGTCTTGAAAAACAAAAACAAAAACAAAAAAAACCAAAACAAAACAAAAAAAATGAAATGGTCGAGAATATAGAAGAGAACGCCAAGTAGAGTTCTATCAAGGTGTTCCTTTACTTGGGGGTGTTTTGAGCTTATATAGGCAGGTAAGAACTGAAACCTCCAGAAATAAAATATTTGCATAACATAAACATTGAGAAGTCAGGAAAGAGTCAGGAAGGAGTCCAGAGTGAAGGTCGCCAACAGCTCGGATGTCTGCAGATGTCCTCAGGCAGTAGGCATTGTCGCAGGTGTAGTTGTATCTCAGCATGAACTTCTCGGGCAACTTCTTTCAGAGATAAGCTGATAGTATGCAGAAGGTCTTTCAGCTTAATTCCCCAGGTGACCGCCTTCAGCGGAAGCCACCAAAGTCCGGAGGCTGAACTGGGAATGGGAGGCAACAGATAGCCAGGCTGGCTGGTCTTCCAGATCCAAGTTTGGCTCCTACCACCCATATCAGGAGGTTCACGATTTTCTGAAACTTCAGCACCAGTGCACTTAATACCTTCTGGACTCCACAGGTCCTGTGCAACATAAAACACACAGTACATTTCCAGAGAGAATTGTGAAAACATATTTTCAACATGTTTAGAGGCAGAAAGGAACACCTCATATTAAAATGTCAGGATTATTGGCTTTATGAAATTGGATGGAGAAACTCAATAATTTAATAGCTTGATACTTCTAGGCTCAAAATAATCGAGTATTTTCTGCATTTTATCCTTTTGATGCATTTAATTTGTTCATTTGTTGTGCTCTTCATTGGGGATAATGTTAGATTGAATACTATATTAATTCATCCAAAGTTCCATTCCAGAACTTTTGATATTTATCTATATAAAATACTCTAAATATAATTTTCAGAGTGTGTAGAAAATGCCAGCATGTGTAGAGTTGAATGGCATCAAGATAAAAAATAGATGTGTGTGTAAGCTGCCAATTATCTGAGTTTGGTTAATTATGCAAGTTGAAATATCAACCATTCAGAGTTCATAACTTATACCTGATAAAATATCTTCATATTTCCTGCTGGGAATCTATTTCTCAGAAATTTTACCTATTTTATTTTTATAATCTTCCTTTAACATAGTATCTTGGAACAAATTAATGGAGCCACAACTACAACACACAAATCTTTTTGTTGTTGTTGTTTAGTTTAAATCATTCCAATGATGTATTTTGCTTTTAAAATATATATAATATACATATCGTACCTGACTTAATGATAGCTTGATAGAGGGATTTCAACTTCACAAAAAAAAGGAAAAACACACATCTTTATCAGTATCCATCCCTAAATTCATGAATTTGATATATCTGCTGTTGTTCATCATATCTAGTCAGCACATTCACCTATATCACTTTGTATTTTCTCTGGGATATTAATAATCATTTCTTGTTTAACATGTGGGCACATATTTGTATGTGTATCTGTGTGTGTATGTGGTGTCTGTGTGTGTGTGTGTGTGTGTGTGTGTGTGTGTGTGCAACAGCAGGTGGAAACCCAAGGTAAATGTCAGGAGTCATTCTTGTGTGAATCATACACCTTATTCATCAGTTCAGGTTCTCTCTAGAGCTGGCCTTCATGACTTCTTTCACTAGCCAACTTGTTTGGTGATGTCCTGTCTCTCTGTCTCTATGTACCAAAGCTGAGTTTACAGATGAGCTACTAAGCTCATCTGGCTTTTATGTGGGTTCTGGACATCAAAACTCCACTCCTTTTGCTTGTGTAAGTGCAACATGTAATGTAGCTATTAACTCAGCCCCAGGGTTGGGCTACCTCTGTGCATTTTCTATTCTGTTTACTATGTGTCAAAGGGAGTTCCTTGGATTGGTCTTTGGATTAGTGTTAGTGTTATGTCACTGATTTTCAGCAGGTGAGACTAAGAGTTTGGTCAGTTTTAGAATCAAATGTTAAATGTGCTTGCTTTCAGTTCATTTTCTAAGTAACCAAGTCCTAAAGTAACCTCAGTTCACCCACCTTTTGTTTCTTCTGTGTTCATATGGTTATTTTTCTGCATGCTTAGCCTTGGTGCAACCACATGGCAAAACTTTATTATTCTTTGTTTTACAGTAACATCTGTAATAATTATTGTACTTTATTACTGTTTTTTAATTATCTCAGCACATACAAACTATCTTTGGATACTTTTTTCCTCCATCTGTATGGTGTGTGTGTGTGTGTGTGTGTGTGTGTGTGCACATTTGTGTCCCTGTTCTTGTGTGTGCATGTGAGGTCAGAGTTTGGCATCAGGTGTCTTCCTCTAGTCCCCTCCACAGTAACATTTGAGATAAGTTCTCTCACTGAACCTGGAGCTCACTAATTGAGTTAGAAGTGCTGCATAGATCCCCTCTCCTGTCTACTCCGCCTAAGAGCAGAAATTACAGATATGGACAGCAGCTTTCTGCTTTGACCTTTATTATGGGGATCCAAACTCAGTTTCTCACCATTGGGCTGCAAGTACTTCAAGTACTTTACTGCCTGACATCTGAGCTTCTGTATTGTTGTTCTTGCTTCATCATTGTTTGTTTTGTTTTTTGTTTGTTTGGTTTTTTGTTTTTGTTTTTGTTTCTTTTTGCAAATGCATCAAATTTAAGACACTAGTGAAGCTTTTACATTTGAACATGTTACAACTAAAATTTGAGCTTTAATCTTTCCATTTGCACTTCATTAGTGTTTTGTGGAAATGGGAAGCATTCTGCTCTTTTTAGATTATCTCCCCATGTGACATTTCATTAACTCAAGTTCCTTTCACTCACACCCTCCTCCTCTGATAAACTGATTTCAAACAGTCTTTTAAAATTCCTTAGGAGAGATCATTTGTGAAGAAATATGCTCTGCTAAAATGTTTACTTCTGAAAGACACAATCACTGGTTATGGAAGAGGCCGAGCTAACAGCAGATTTCGCTAATCATCCAAAGATGGGATTCTGCCAGCTCTGGCCACCATTGTGTTCCTGAGAAGCAAGACATTGCAACAGAAATTGCCTTTCCTTTGTAAGGGTCGGATTTTTTTTTTTAGGGGGAGGTAGGATGCTTTTAAATCTCCTCGATTCAATTTTATTCTTACTCTTATTATTATATCTTTGGTATGGATTTGCATCTGTTACTCCAATCTGAAAATTACTGCTTTTCCCAAAGGTTTCTATCTTTCATTAATGCCAGAACACCAACAAATTATATATTTGGGAGGCAGAAGAGATAGCTCAGGTAGCTAAGAAAACTCCCTATTCTAGAATTCCAACGTTCTGTTCTTTGGACCTATGTCAGGTGGTTCTCACCACCCTGCAATTCCAGTTCAAGAGATCCAAAGGTATGTGTGTGTGTGTGCGCGTATACACACACACACACATACACACACACACACACACACACACACACACAGTCTTAAAAGTAACTATTAAATCATGTTTTGAAAATTGAAACAGTACAGTGGAAACTTCCTAAAATATATGAAGGCAATCCTAATGAAGTCTTCAAATAACGAGGGAGACAGAGTCCCAAGTGGCCATATCTTTTCACCAAATGAAGCTTCCAATACCAGGACACAGTTACAACCAATAGAGGTGTTGGCCAAAGTGGGCCATAGAAACCCCCAAACAACCCAGGAGGTTTCCAAGACAATATGTTGCTCTCTACAAACTGACAGCAAAGGCCCATTCCTAAGGACAACACCCACACAACTCATTGAACATGGAGAGGTCAAAATTGTGCCTACATAGAGCCTTCACCCCTCTATTCTAATACTGCTGGTATAGGAAGGAACACTACAGTTTACCAAAAGAGAAATGTATACACAAACCCAGTCACAAATGCTTTAATCTACAGTTCTGTCCTGCCTGTAATATATGCAAAGGCAATGGTGGCACAAAACTAGTTGGAGTAACCAACCAATGTCTAATTTTCCTTAGGGCCCTCTCCACAAGAGGGAACCCATACTTAACACTGCTTGGATAATCCACTATCAGAGATTAGATAGTCCTGAGACCTAGGGTAAACCCAAAGACTTCTGTTCTTAAAAACAAGGCAGGGGGTATTGATAAAATGACTCCTAGTGGTATTTTGCTATATTCTTAGATAAATTCCTATTCAGCCATCATCATTAATGCTTCCTCTGGCAGCAGATGAGAATGAATTCAGAGACCCACAGCCAGACATTATGCAGAGAGAGAGAGAGAGAAAGAGAGAGAGAGAGAGAGTGAGAGAGAGAGAGAGACAGAGAGAGAGAGAGAGAGAGATCGATCTTGGAACACACCACTCTAAATGAGATTTCTCCATCTATTTATCTCTTAGGAGCCTGTCTTTCCTCATGAGAAACAGAAAAAGAGTAGATTCAAGTGGGCAGGAACTGCATGGAGTAGAGGGAGGGGAAATTGTAAATAGGATATATTGTATGAGGAAAAGATCTATTTTCAATAAAAGTTGATATGTCCTATATAAAAATAAAAAGATAAATTCTATTATATATATATAAAACTTTTCTTCTTTTTGCTTTGTTATAACAAAAGTCCACTGTTATCTTTTGCATTTATTCTGAAGCTCAAGGTCTCTGGAAAACAATGGTTTATCTCATTGCCCCTCATTATGTCAGGAATGGGTGGGCAGGTCCCTTAGCCTTACTTTCTTATTTTATGAACGTTTTATTGTTAGCCTGGACTTAAACAATATCCATGGGTAAGTAACATGGGTCAGGTCCCCACTACATGTTACATACCATAACTAATAACATGTGGAGACAGCAATACTCAGTGTCCTTCCACAGCAGTTATTACTACTAATAATACTTATAAAGTAGCATGACCAACAATGAGTCTCTGGTGGCATTTTCATACCTGCATGCCATTGTACTTTGCTTGTAGTAGTCACTGCTACCTTTGCCATATTTCCTTTCTTACTGATTCCTCTGCCCAAATAGTTCCATATTTCTTACAATTTATACAGATGCACAGACAGGCAGATAGATTAAAAGATAGACAGATAGGCAAATACTTAGGAGAGTCATCATGCCACATGTAAGGAGATAAATTATGTATAGATATTTAGAGAAATCATTCTTATTCTAGAGCCCTCTATCTTGTAATCATGTCTATCTTCCAATATCCTAGCAATAGGTGTTCTGATGGACCTTGCTTTCTTTTGAATTTTTGCCCATTCTTGTGCCTTTATCAGAAATTTAATTACAATTTTAGGGAATGTAAATTCCTAAATTTACATTTCCAAGTACACATGATTTGTAATGGAGGTAACCTTAATTTTCTAATGAAACCACAGCCTTCAGTAATTATGACACTAGCCTTTATTCTATGCATTTCCATAATATTTTAACAGTATTTTCATTTACAATATTATGAAAAAATACAAGTGAACTTTATGCTATGTTTATCAAGAAGTATCTATTTAAAACATTCTTCCTTAAATATACCTTGTGATAAATAATCCATAAATAGCCACTATATTTATATCATTATGTATGTGATTTATAATAGTTGACATTGGTTGTCAGGTTTTCAGGGTCTGGAGGCACCTTGGAGATAGGCCTCTGGGCATGTCTATGGGATTAAGTCTAATGCCTTGACTGAGGCTGGAAGACCTGTATATTGTGGGTGGCATCTTCCTTGGTCAGGGGATTCTGAGCTGTGTGAGAGTAAAGAGTAGGCTGAGTTCTACCATGCATACACATTCACTGCCCTCTTCTGTGGTCTATGAACAAAATGTGAGTGTTGGATTACCTCCTTGAACTGTGAGCTAGAGTGGACCCTTCCTCACTGGGTCTGCGTATTTTATTACCATAGTAGAAAGAAACTAAAACTAAAACATACTTCTGGAAATCATAATCTAACTTCCAGAATATGTATTTCATGCCATTTACCTCCTATGAATGCTAGGATATTTTTAAATGTGTACATGGTTTTTGAATGGTAGAGTTTTACAGAATGAAGAAGTGTGATATGCAGAATTTTTGTGAGTCTTGCAACTGAAAGTCCCATTGCCAAAGATATAAGAATGAGAATAAATCAAAGCAACAAAGCACATTCATTGTGTATCTGTAAATCTTACTGAGACCGACCAGATTTAAAACACAAAAGGCTATTTTGTTTTCAATTTTGAATTACAAATATGACAATAAAGAAGGTCAGAACAGACCAGAAGACTGCCACATTCCCTACAGGCTCATGTGCTGTGCAGTGACCAACTTTTATCTCTTTGAGTTATTTGATGCATAGGAATACTTGTTTCCACTTTGAAAAAGAAAATTAAATTCAAAATGTCAGAGTCTATGTCTGTGATGTGAAAGTGTTAAATAGGATGGAACTTGGGAAGTGCTAAAGCTTAAGATGAACAAACCAATACCATTTTCCCTCAGAGACTGAAGGGCTGGCGTTATAATGAACAGTTTGGAGTTAGAAAGCACTAGATTATTCCTTTATGTGCCTTGGGATACCGTGGAGGAAGAGGAGATAGGAAGAGAATATAATCAAAAGTTCCATTTCAGTAAGTCTAAATCCACAAAGCATGAAACTTTTGGAAGGTGTGCCAGGTTGTCATAAAAAAAAATACTGAGGGGAAGCAACTGTGAAAATACATATTTGAGGTGCTTGGCACCCATATTGGCCAATTGGAATAAGTAAAATACAAAGAGTTAAATGAATTTTAAGCTAAACTTCACATGCTAAACATATTTATCTCTTTACTCTGAGAACTAGAAATGGCAATACTTATAGACTGGGAGTGTATATGGACATGATTTAAAACTGGATCCTATTTTCTATTTGATTTCTAAACTACTTAAACCATGGAGCTTGGTGGTGGGATCCTATTGCTGAGGACTCTGCATACTTTGCTCATAAGACATAGAGGGATCAAACTGGTATTGGGCTGAAAGCTTCCTCTATGCTGGTTAGCCTTCAAAGTGCCAGAAGGTATAAGCAGAGCACTTGGGGAGAAAGTTCTTCAAAGCCTTACCAAACTGTGAATGGTGTACTCTATGACAATGGTTAACCAGGCAAGATATTTGCCATTTTTAAAGGTATTTTCTTTATTTACATGTCATATAACATCTCCTTTTCAGTTTTCCGTCCAAAAAAAAGGAATAAGATAAAATAAAATAAAAATAAAAATAAAAATAAAAATAAAAAACCAAAAAACCCTGTCCCCACCCCTGCCCCCTGCTCACCAACCTACCCTCTCACACTTCCTGGCCCTGGCATTCCCCTACACTGGGGCATAGAACCTTCACAGGGCCAAGGGCCTCTCTTCCCATTGATGACTGACTTGGCCATCCTCTGCTACATATGCTGCTGGAGCCATTAGTCCCACCATGTGTATTCTTTTGTTGCTGGCTGGTTTTGTCCCTGGGAGCTCTGAGGGTACTAGTTAGTTCATATTGTTGTTTGTCCTAAGGGGCTGCAAACCCTTCAGCTCCTTGGGTCCTTTCTCCAGCTCCTTCATTTGGGGACCTTGTGCTCAGTCCAATGGATGGCTGTGAGTCTCTTCTACTGTATTAGTAGGGTACTGTCAGAGCCTCTCAGGAGACAGTTGTATTAGGCTCCTGTCAGCCAGCATTTGCTGGCATCTACAATAGTGTCTGGATTTGATGATTGAATATGGGAAGGATTCCCAGGTGGAGCAGTCTCTGGATTCCCCTTCCTTCACTCTCTGATCCATAGTTAGTCTCTACAACTCCTTCCATGGAGGAAGGAATGAAATGTCCACCTTTTGGTCTTCCATCCTCTTGAGTTTCTTGTGGTTTGTGGGTTGTTCTTCCTGTATTTCAAACTTCTAGGCTAATAACCACTTATCAGAGAGTGCATATCATATGTGTTCTTTTGTGATTGGGTTACCTCACTCAGGATGATATTCTCCAGATCCATCCATTTTCCTAAGATTTTCATAAATTTATTGTTTGTAATAGCTGAGTAGTACTCCATTGTGTAGATGTACCACAATTTCTGTATCCATTCCTCTGTTGAGGGACATCTGAGTTGTTTCCAGTTTCTGGCTATTATAAATAAGGCTACTATGAACATGGTGGAGCATGTATCCTTATTAAATGTTGGAGCATCTTCTGGGTATATGCCCAGGAGTGGTATAGCTGGGTCCTCTAGTAGAACTATGTCAAATTTACTGAGGAAACACCAAACTGATTTCCAGAGTGGTTGTACCAGCTTGCAGTCCCACCAGCAATGAAGGAGTGTTCCTCTTCCTCCACAGCCTCTCCAGCATCTGCTGTCACCTGAGTTTTTTATTCTAGCCATTCTGACTGGTGTGAGGTGGAATTTCAGGGTTGTTTTGATTTGCATTTCCCTGATGACTAAGGATGTTCAACATTTCTTTAGGTGCTTCCCAATCATTTGGTATTCCTCAGTTGAGAATTCTTTGTTTAGCTCTGTACCCCATTTTTTAATAGGGTTATTTGGTTCTCTGGAGTCTAACTTCTTGAGTTCTTTGTATATATTGGATATTAGCCCTCTATCAGATATAGGATTGTAAAAGATCTTTTCCAAATCTGTTGGTTGCCATTTTGTCCTATTGACAGTGTCTTTTGTCTTACAGAAGCTTTGCAATTTTATGAGGTCTCTTTTGTCAATTCTAGATTTTAGAGCATAAGCTATTGGTGTTCTGTTCAGGAAATTTTCCCCTGTGCCCATGTGCTCGAGGCTCTTCCCCACTTTCTTTTCTATTAGATTCATTGTATCTGGTTTTATGTGGAGGTCCTTGATCCACTTTGACTTGAGCTTTGTACAAGGAGATAGGAATGGATTGATTTGCATTCTTCTGCATGCTAATTGCCAGTTGAGCCAGCACCATTTGTTGAAAATGCTGTCTTTTTTTCCACTACATAGTTTTAGCTCCTTTGTCAAAGATCAATTGACTATAGGTGTGTGGGTTCATTTCTGGGTCATCAATTCTATTCCATTGATCTACCTTCCTGTCACTTTACCAATACCATGCAGTTTTCATCAAATTGCTCTGTAGTACAGCTTAAGGTGGGGGAAGATATATGCCTTTTAGTGTGATAATGGCATGAATGGTTACAATAGTAACCAGTAGGTCTCCTCATTTTTAAGGCCTACACCACAGTAGAGAACTCATACCTGATAACTCTAAACATAAACAAGACCCCCATCGTTGATGGTGGTAAACATAAAAAGAGAACATCCTATGCATGTAAATGCTTATATTTACATCCATAAATTAGATAACCTTTGTATCTCTTCAGAGAAGCTTCTATTTAAAGGAAACTTTCAAGATAAGAAAACATCAAAAGTTCAGGTTAGGGCCCTTAGTATAAGTAAGTACATGCCATCTTACCCTTAAGAACCTAGAAACTAAAACCATCTCTTACAGACTTTCCTACAGATAAAGTTTTGCATATATTTCACCATAAAAACTAGTTGCATGTGACATAATCTCTATATAAGTACACAGAGAAAACAATGTGTTAGCAGCCAAGTGGATAGGGAAATTGAGAAAATAGTGAATAATCAGACTTTTCTGTACACTTGAAAGCATCATTTTCATCATCATTCCATTTCTAAGTAGTATAGTCATCTCTACCTACCAATAACAACAGAAAGTTTTTGATACTATGACCATTTCTCATGGGCAATATGAGGTAACAAAAGACAGAGGAATATTATGTAGACAGATTCAAAATCTGGATCGATGTACCCTACAACCAAGGGTCTTTGTATTAAAAGTTTAAGACACAGATCGTTCAGGTATATCACCACCAAAAGGTTTGAGTTCAAAGACTTCTTAAAAGATGTGTGTTTGGGTGTTTTGTTGTTGTTTTTCGTTGTTGTTGCTTTATTTGCTTGTAACCTGATTTGAAGGTGTAGTCCTTCATGGTGAGTATGGCAGGGTAGTCAGATAGAAGTTATGCTTAAGGCTGTCATAGAAGAATTATGAGGCTGATTGTCTCTGTCTATCTGTCAGTCTGTCTATCTGTTTGTCTGTCTGTCTGTCTGTCTGTAGTTCCAGACATGATCAGAGACAGAGACAGAGACAGAGACAGAGAAACAGAAACAAAGTCACAAGCAAAGGAGCTATAACCCTCCAGGCTCTGTGGTCTCACAACCTCCCCCAAACAGCATCACTATCATCTGAGAACCAAATTCTGAAATGAATGAACTTGTAGGGAATCTCATACTGAAATCCATTAACAGAGAAGAAAATATGTGAATTATTTTTCCACAAAAAGACTGACCCAGGACATCCACCTTCCAGCTGTTTCCTTAGAAACCTAAAGCTCAAGCTATATGTGGCAAATAATCTCTGTTCCTAAGCAATAACATTTATTATAAAACTCATCCATATTCGATGAACTACATTTGGGTAGGAAGACTCAGGGAGAGCTATTACACACATGGGCACAGGCTTTGGTTCCAGGCCCATGACACCTTCTCTCAACTGAATTCCCCTTTGCTTCAGGGAGATGCCAGTGTTTTGGTCTTTGGGTTGAAAGGCATTAGACAAACTTAGGATAGAATCTCTCTACAGACACATTCTGATTTTGGAACATACAAGCTGACTTAAGAGTTGTGAACGTGTCATAGGGTGTAATGAGCAAAGAACAGATTTCACTGCTACTGAGCATATTGTGAGCCCTGATCTGTGTTTATACAAAAATGAGTGCATAGTGATCTTGCAGCCCCACAGGCTGCGTGAGTGCGGGACTCTCTCCTGTCTGCACTCAGCAGACGCTGTGGCTTCATTCTACTTACCAACACTGCCGTCTTTGAAAATGGCAAATGCACGCTTGCCAAGACTTTAACCATCAGATGGGGACAAGTTTAAAAACGTTTCTCTGTTTATAGCAGTGGTATTGTTATATTACATATATGTACATAAACATATTTATTTATTAATTTATTGAATATGTGTGTGCCCATGTATTTCACACATGTGTTTATACAGGTGCTTACAGAGGCCAGAAGAAAGCATGAGATCTCCTGGTGGAGTTACATCTGACAAGGGTGCTGTGAACCAAACCCAGGTCTCTAAAAGAGCATGAAGCACTCATAAACTCTAAGCCATGCCTCTATTCCTTTTACTTATATTTCTAAATATATATTCATGCTAAAGATGACTACTGTCTTTAAGACAAATAAATATTAATAAACATTCAGTCAATAACAGTACCTATCTTCAGTCTGTATATTATATATTTTCACTTAGCTCATAATTACATTGTAAAATATGTGATCAGAATGCTGGTCATTTTATGATTCATAAAGTTTTGTCCAAGATATTTCCCTATTCAAACATTTGATTAAAATGTTTTATTAGTACATTTTACAAGAGATTATTCCAGGAGATTTATGTATTTCTTCTCAAACATAAAAGGCTCACATTTCTTTTACTTAATATATGTGTTGAATCAAAATTGTGGGTCATCTGAGGTTAATAGCTGTGTGAAAAGCTTGTTGATTATTGTCCGACAAAAAGGAAATCTACTTTTTGATTGAGGGCTCGAATTTTGCTTAATATGAAATCCCTAAGTTTTGGAAATGTTCTTTATAATTGGAAATATAAAGAAACCTAGTGAATGTTCATATCCTGTTTTTTTCTGTTTTTTTTTTCCCATGATGTCTCAACTCCCACCTTCCTAAGGGAGCCTTGAAGCTATGTGTTATTCAATCCTTTTATTTCTGGAGGAATCATGTGACTGGGGTTGTATTAATGAAGAATGAGTGGAAACAACTATTTCAGATCTAGACTTAAAACATGGACCAGTTTCTAGTCCTTTGATGTTGGTTCTTCTCTAGAATAGATCACAAATAAGAAAGTCCCTAACTTCCAGTCAGGTTGAAAAAGGCAGAGGTCAGCCAGCACTTGCTGGCATTCACAACAGTGTCTGGGTTTGGTGATTGTATATGGGAAGGATTCAGGAGCCTGATATAGCTGTATCCTGAGAGGCTCTGCCAGTGCCTGACTAATACAGAAATAGAGGCTCACAGCCATCCATTGGACTGAGCACAGGGTCCCCAATGAAAGGACCTAAGGATCTGAAGGGGTTTGCAGCCCCTTAGGAGGAACAACAATATAAACTAACCAGTACCCTCAGAGCTCCCCAGGGACTAAACCAAAGAGTACACATGGTGGGACTCATGGCTCCAGATGCATATGTAGTAGAGGATAGCCTAGTCAGGCATCAATGGGAGGAGAGGCCCTTGGTCCTGTGAAGGCTCTATGCCCCCGAATAGGGAAATGCCAGGGCCAGGATGCAGGAGAGGGTGGGGTGGTGAGCAGGGGCGGGGGGAGGGAATAGGGTTTTTTTTTTTTTTCCAGAGAGGAAACCAGGAAAGGGGATATCATTTGAAATGTAAATAAAGAAAATATCTAATAAAAAATAGAAAAAAGAAAAAGGCAGAAGTAAAAACAAAACAAAACAAAACAAACAAACAAACAAAAACCCTGAAATTAGAAGCCTTGAAGACAGTACATCAGACTGACTTCCTGCATAACTTACTCTGAACTGACAATGGTGTAGTATCTTGTGTGGAAGAAGGTCTACATCTGCAATCTTGGTCTCATTTAGGATGGCTTATTTTGAGAAGTCTGGATCACTATGGCAAACAATCTCTTTAGCTAATACAGTAACTCATGCAACATATATTTTAAAGGGTGGTGGATAAAAACCTTCTTCTATCTCTTTCGTATTCTCTCTCTCTCTCTCTCTCTCTCTCTCTCTCTCTCTCTCTCTCTCTCTCTCTCTGTGTGTGTGTGTGTGTGTGTGTGTGTGTATGTTTGTGTGTTCATGTGTGTGTGTGTGTGTGTGTTTGTTCTTGAGTATGGACTTACAGCTACATTTTTCTCTGCTCTTGTCTTAGATTTACATCCCAGGCACAGTAGTAAAATAGAATGAGTCTCTAGAGGGTTGAGGGATGCAATATTGGGTAGAAGTTTAATCCTAAATGGGTAATCCATCAGCCTCTTCCTACTACCTAGGACTCTGTTGATTAAAGGGGATAACTTTACAGAGTTGACCAAGTCAGAGCCTTTATGGCCCTACTCCTACGCCAAATACACTCTGAGCCACCCCAAAGAAGGATAGAGACAGTGAGAGGTGACACAGTACTTGTCTGTCCTGGCAATTCCATAGAAAGGAGACACATTAGGGACCGACAAACTACCTAGCAGTTGGGGAAGGAGTGTGATCACAGGATGTCTGATGCCACATACAGCACCATCCTTGACATTTAGAGTTAGACAGGTAAACTAGAGCAATGGTTAATGAATTTTTGAATCTGAGATCATCTTATTTTGTGTTTTTGTAATTATTGGTAAGGTCTCACTTAGATTTCTCAGCCACATGAACAGCACAAAACACTCAAATACTTGCTTCCTGATTCCCCTAGGTCATTTTTGTAGCTGTCCAGGATCTGTGGAATCAAAGATGTGCTTCTGCAACAGCCATGAGCAACCGTCTCCAGTTCCTGCACTCTGTAGAGCTCAGAATATGTCTCTGTGCATAATGATATTTGGAGCCCCACAGCGCCACAAGAAAGTGCACTGTTCCTGGGCACTCAGGGCACAAGAATGATAGATTTGATTTGCAGAGGCCTTGAGAAAACAAACACTTTATTATTTAAAAAAACTGTTAGTTTTATACAAAAATAAAGAGGTGAGGACTCTTTCAAAGTTCAAAGTACAATAAATGTCCCTGTTTCAAATTCCCATTACAGTTCAAATCATGTGTGCTATTTCTCATTCATAGATCTCCATTGGGGCTATGTAGTTTCTTTTCTCCTTTTCCTCTTAATATATGTCCTCTTAATTAATGTATGTGAACATGTTCATACAAAGGAGTTTGTGCATGCATGCACGCATGTATGCATGCACTTCCATGTGGAAGCCAAAGAGCAGCCTCAGATTTTGTCTCTCAAGAGCTGTTCAGCTTGTTATTTGAAAACAGGATCTTGTCAATTAGGTCATAAAGAATGGTCAGAAAGTCCCACGGACCTCCCTTTCCCAAACCTCTGAGCACTGGGAGTACAAGATCATGCTACCACACCTCACATCTTTATGTGGGATCTAAGGATGAATTTATGTTTTCATGCTGGCATGGCAAGGACTTTTCCTCTGTACTGTCTCTTCAGCCTTAGATGTTTTTGCAAGTCAGTGAGATGGTGTGAAGAACCTTTCTTCATATTTTGGAATATAATGGGATGATAGATAAGACCTGATCAAACTCATTTTCATAATGCATAGATAAAATCAAGAGAATTCTGAAGAAACATGCTACTGTGAAAATGTGTTTTCAAGTGATTTCTCAAATTCATGCACTTAAAATGTATTAAAACAATTGAATTACAGTTAGGAGAAGACTGTTCATATAGTACCCTCAGAGAGTCCACAAGAATCATAGGTGTTCAGTAATTTACTGAGTAATTAAATTACTAACTCTGACCTGGCTATAATATCTACCACCCCAATTTCCCAAAAAGAAGTTTTGTTTCCTGATTAGAAACCAGAAAAATGAAAGCTTCAATGTCTAGTACAGAACAGAATGGAATTAGATTGTATGATTGCAACTGTTATCAAATAACTGCTTTGAAGGCTTTAATTTTCCATTATCTGAAGCAGTATAAATTAAAACTCACTATAAAGTAAGCTTTAGATTTGTTGGCCTCCTGAAGGTCTGTTTAAACTTTTAGTACTCATAATATTAGCAAAAGTGTCTAGGAGTTGATTTCTTAAAAAACATTAAACTTTAAATGTGTGTGTGTGTGTGTGTGTGTGTGTGTGTGTGTGTGTGTGTGTGTAAACATACCACAATTTGTGTGGAAGCCAGTTTCCTCCTTCTAATACGCATCCTGGGTCTTAAATTCAGGTTGTTAGACTTGGCAGCAAGCACTGAACCATCTCATTGTTTATTTGTGTTTTACTTTTATAAGACATTTAGTTCAGGTTGTCTTTGAATTCACTGTGGAGTAGAAGATGAATTGAACACTTGGTTCTCCTGCCTCTACCTCCTAGGACCTGGGATTACAGGCCTGCACCTCCACACTCAGCTTGGAAGAACTTTTAATTCATAAGGAGAAATGCAGGGCAGTCTGGGGATCAAGATCTTACTATTCACAAAACCCAAAAAGTTCACTGTGTTGCCTTTTGCACAGCCAGTCAAGCCAACCAAGTTAGTAAAATATAGAGCTGGAAAGTTAGATGTTAAACTTCAGGCACATGTGGACATTGGTTGCACAGTTAGAAATTCATATAGGGCTCTCTACAAGGAGAGCTTCCCTAAAGGAGAAAAGCCAGAAACAGGGTTCCCAAGGGATCTTACTAATTCATGTGACTCATTGTTACTCTGTATTCCAGTTAAGACTGTATATTTGAATAGAACTGTCTTGGTCACTCTTGCAGTCCTTGAAACACAGGGACTAGGGAGGACTGGTATTTTGATCCTCAGCACCCAGTTTAATGCCCTGCAGTCACAATGGCCCCAGTGGTCAAGACTCAAAGACCAGAGATCCCTGGGTCAGGCTATATAGCTAGCTAGACTTTCGGAATCAGTAAGCATCAGGTTCAGTGAGAGATTCTGACTCAACAAATGAAGCAGAGAGTGATTGAGGAAGATGCTTGATGTCAACCTTGGGTGTACACATATACATGTGTACACCCACCCAACCATAAATGTACACACCCAAACACCAAAACAGAATATGGATACCTATACACACTACATATAACCAAAAGAAAACATAGACTTAGATGCATCAATAGCAGTTTCATTCACAGGTACCTGAAACATGGCCACCATCACCCTTAGAGTTCCAGGTGAATACCTTCTGCCTCACAGTCAGCTACCTTCCCAGTGTATCCTGAAGGATGTGAGCTAGAGCTCTGGTTTCTTCTGATACTGATTATATCCCATCATCGTATCCTCACTCTTACATCATTTTGAGGTCCTCGTCATTGTATAATCCAGCACTTCCTATTGCTATCATATGGCAGATCAGGGCTCAACAGATTTGTGCAGTTTAATAATAGGCAGCATCACTTCCTGAAGCCTGGCTGACACAGATGCTTGTTTTGGATCCTTTTGTTTTAGTTTATGGAAACACACAAAAGAACTATTGCTAATTTTGATTTCTAAAGTACAAGGTGGTTTCATTTCCACATGTCTTTGAAGTTGTTGATATTGTGCTCTTTGTGACCAAATCCCACAAGATATTCAACATTTATTTTTCTAAATTAGAAATATTAAAAATTGTCAGAACCATGATAGCCTCCAATTAATGGCAGAAATCCAGTTTTTAACATAATGTAAAATAAATAAATAAATAAAAATCAACAAACCAGGAAAGATAAAGAAGAAAAAGAAATGTGCCAGTAGCCAGCCTTAACTGTGAAGGGAAACTTCAGGACATGTCTGAAATCATTTGAGCATTTGCTATTTACAAATTTGAAGTTAATTCTCCATGAAAGTTAATATTGTAATTCATGCAATGATAACAGTAGGGATCACAATGCTTAGAATTACATTCCTAGCCCAAGATACATACAAGAGTAAAAGGTTCTATGGCTCAATGCTTTGAAGTCCAATGACATGGCATCCATTTGGGGTCAGATGAGGAAGGAAGATCTCAGTTGAAGAGGCTCGCTCTGATACAAGCATTCATGCTTTGAACTAAGGGGCAAAGAAAGAAAGACTGGGACAGATCCCTTAATATTATTGAAGGGTATGTCTCCAGTGACCTAAGAACCTCATGGGGTAGGACCTAGCTCTTCCCAATCTCTCTAACCTGGACACCAAGCATTGATATCAACATTTTTAGGTAACAGGGCTTCTCTTTGAGATATAGAGTAAGGGTAGAATGTTGGAGAGACTTAATCAAGTCAAAAATAAATATTTTTACTATTAAGTAATATAATTGTCTATTTTAGAGATTCTTAAAAGAAATAAATATAGTATATTAGAAGACAGACATACAGAAACTAAGAATACCTTTAACATGGATAAAAATTATCTAAAACTATTGACACCGCATATGAAGAAAAGAAATAATATGAAAGAACAAGACAAACAAAAGGATAGGTAGATGAGAAAGAAAACTAAAATCTAGATAATGAAACCTCAAAAAAATATAGTCAGGCTTGTTAACTTCTGGTAAACAGAAAGTTAATAAAATCTGCAAGAGTGCAGAAAAATACTGACAATCAGGAATTGTGGTATACAGCTTTGCCACTCTAGCAGACACTGGGGAAATACTCTGCCTTTGGAAGTCTTTCTTTCTTCAGCTGGTTCTATTACTTTGGTCTCTAAGGTAAACTATCTCAGCAGCAGAGAAACAGACAGGTTGTGCAGCTCATGGTGACCAGAATACACAGAAACAGGACCAAAGAACAGTACACTCAAATAGTAATGTCCCCAGCTTTACCCAAATATGCCCTGCTGTCTAAGGTTCCTATCACCTGTCAATAATGTCACCAGGCCATGAGTGTGCCAATGAACTCAATCTATTATATAGTAAGAGCCCTCAGGATACAATCACATCCCCCAAACCCTGCCTCTCAATAACCGCTTACATCTGAGACAAAGGCCTGAATACATGAGCCTTTTAATAGATATGTCCAAACTATAATAAGAAAAATATAAACAACAAACAAATATAAATTCTGAGATTATGTGGTATGAAATACTTAGACAACAGCAGAGTATTTTATGAGATAAATTTCCATGAAGAAACTTCAAAGGAAACTAGAGATAAACCATGAGTACTAATAGTAGTACAACATTAATTAGCCACTTGTGGGATAACAATGAGAAACAAATAGTTACATCTAAAAACCAAGTAGGCATTCCACGTTTCAGCATAGAATCTACTTAAGAGATTATCAGTGAGTTCTAGGAATGGAAAGTGGTGGTGGCTGCCCATCAAAATAAATGTGCTTTATAATAACTACCAAGGGGGCTGGCAAGATGGCCCACAGGTAACAGCATTATCAGAGGATCAGTGTTTGGGTCCAAGAACCCCCATCTGGCATGTACATCCATACTCAGGTAATTCCATTCCATTTTTCCTCCCTCAGACACACGTGGATACACGCACGCACACACACACACCACTAATATGCTTACTTGAAAATGTTAAGATAATTTTGTGCTATGTGTGAAGTGGAAACTTATGGGTTCTTTAGAAAGTTGGTTGTGTTAGATGGTGTTTTGCTGGGGCAAACACATGAAAGACTGTTTTCCTGAAGCAGGCACAGGTAAAAGACTAAGGCTGACTCCTGAAAGACTGTATCACTGAAGCAGACACAGGTGAAAAGATGTTGTGCTAAAACAAGCACATGAAAGGACACGTGAAGCTGGGCAGTGGTGGCACATGCCTTTAATCCCAGCACTTGGGAGGCAGAGGCAGACAGATTTCTGAGTTCGAGGCCAGCCTGGTCTACAGAGTGAGTACCAGGACAGCCAGGACTACACAGAGAAACCCTGTCTCGAAAAAAAAAAAAAAAAAAAAAAAAAAAAAAAAAAAAAAGACAAATGATGAAGGATTCTTCACTAAAGACATGCATATATTGGTCTGCCTTACATCGTGCAGTTGAGTTCCTTTTGTCAGGACTCCATAGAGATAAATGCACCAAAAAAAGAAAAAAAACAAACCTTCTGGTGATGTGTTAGTGGCTTCTTGTCTCTTCTGCACATTCAGGCTGATTGGCAGAGTGGTGTCAGCTGAGACCACTCAAGTGGAGTTTTGCTAAGTCAGATTCACATGCTGAGGCAAGACCTGTGGAGGACGAGTGGTGTTTGGAGGGTGTATAAATAGAACTCAACAGACAGTGACGGTGGAGGCTGGGCTTGGCTTGCTTGCGTAGTGAAATGCTTCAAGGTATCATATCTTCACTGATATTTGCTTCTTCCAAAGAGGCAAAACCGAGAACTTTATCTATTGTTCCTGATCATGCAGATTTGGCTGAGGCCTGACTATTCCTGCTAAGTCATGGCACCGTTGCTGCTATTCAGACACTGCAGAACTGGACTGCTCGTGTATCTGTAAAGTTTGTAAGTAGAGTGAACTGCGGCTGATGCTGACCTGTGCACTGAACTGCTGATTTCCTGACACTGCAGATGGGATTTGCTCCAAAGAACCATTTCTAAACAGGTCCACTTCCCCTGTATCCTTTCCTTTCTACCTCTGCTAAGTTGTGGACTAGAAGGGAGTTTAAAGTGTTTAAGAAAGAAAGTTAAAAGTAGGCTTTGAAAAAACTTACTTTGAAAAATTACAATGTGTATTTTAGCACAAAATGCTATTATTTATTATTGCAACAGTAACTGAAAATCTTAAAGAATAAGCTATAAACTGAAACAAATGAGACCACTAGTATAGAATTAAATCTTTCTAGTAAGTGGAAGAGTTCTATATATTACATTTTTCTCCATAATAACATTTAATTAAATGTAATCCTAATACTTGTCCCAGGAGTGTTTTATGACAGTGGGATGTTTTCATGAAATTAAATTGAAGAACACGTTATTAAGAATAGCAAAGTTAATTTTGAAGTTGATGAATACGGATGACATAAAATGACTTGTTATAGCTACAAATGGTAGGAAGGTTCTAAATGGGCCTGCTATGGAAAGTGGGGTAATAATGAAAGAGTAAGCCTTAATACTCTCAGATAATACCCTAGGGTACCACAAACAAAACTATGGTCATAAAGTTCCCAGGGAAGGTCCTCTATACAGTGTTTAGGAATTCAGGAACACATGTGAGACTGACAGAGACTTGAGCATGCCTCTCTGACTAAAAAATCATGAAAATTTCAGAAAATCTTGAGTCATCCTTTAGACCAAGTTGAATGAAGAGAGGAGCAGATACACTGTGGGTGTCTGCCAACCAACATTCAAAGATATCTGGGTAAAGTGGTGGCTGAGGACCTGAGTTCAGGACCCCAGTACCCATGGCTGGGTAAAGTGGTGGCCTGAGGACCTGAGTTCAGGACCCCAGTATCCATGTTAAAAGCCAGATATGGTGGCATACACCTCAGTTTCCAGAGCTGGTGGGTATAGACAAGATGGTCCCTACAGCTTGCCAGGCAATCAACCAACCTAGACAACAATTGAAAAGCTCCAGGTTCAGAGCTCATCAACTTTGTTTTTGAACAGTAAGGCCAAAAAGTGATAGAAGACACCCAGTGTTGACTTCTGGCTTCTGCATGTGCATGCATGAGTGCAGGCAGACATCCACACAGGGTTTTCTGAATCTCTTTCATCTGTCTGTTTCTCTGTATTTCTGCCTCTCTTAACTACTCTCATATATATGTCTGACATCTGTATGTCTCGTTTGTGTTTCTCTGTCTGTCTCTTTCTTTTCCTTTGTGTGCTTGTGTGCAGGTGTCTCCAGAAAAGATGCATGTATCCATTATTGCTTTGCTTGATAGCCCACTGAGTCATGTTGAAGATGCTTCCTCCAAATGGACTTGATGCCAAAGCCAAAAGATCTCAGACAGGATCATAGAGAGTGTGAATGCTATTTCTTTTTAATATAAAGCTCAAAAGGTAGAAGATGGAAAAACAAAAACATTGACCAGAAACTACACTTACGCTGTAAAAGTTAGTAGTGCCCAGGAGACCTCTGATGCTCACCTGCAGGTATCCACACAAGAGAGCCCAACTAGAATGCCTAGCTTGTGATGGCTTTAATTCTTATGTCTAGGAAGAGGGATGACATAGAACTTGAAAATGCAAACGAGAAACAGACCACTCTTTTTCTCCATTTATTCCTACACATTCTGTACATTCTGCAAAAAATGAGAAACTGATATTTAATTCAGAGAGGAAAGTGTGAGAAGTCTTGACAGATATGACATGAGCTGAATGTAAGCTAAGGAATGTGCAGCTTCACTGAGTTTACCTTGCTTGAACATCTATATGCACAAAATAAAATATAGAGGTGTTGCATACAGATCATGTAAACTTTCCCAAATTTTCTTTATTATGCTCATTTTCTATTTTAATAGGTAAATTATGATTTATGTTAATATTATATTTTTCTCACACCAAAATTGTGCTCTATATGTCTATGATCATGATTATAAATATTACTTTTATTATTTCAGGGCTGTTTCTCTCTGCTTTGATATCCTTGTGAGCATTTTGACACTAGTGGAGGCTTTCCCATTGCTTTAGCTTCTTCTTGCATGAAGGATTACCCTTCATGGAGTGAAAGAGGTGGGCCAGAGGTGGGGATTAATGGCAAGCAGTCTAGTCCTCGGTATAATCAGCTCTTTTAAAATCCGACTGCACAGATGCAAAGTTTCTCAGCATCTATAATTCTCTTCCTTGCCGTAGACCCACAATATTTTAAATTGGATGTAACAGAACAGCTTTTAAATCAGATGAATATTAAAAGTGCAGAGGGACTCAAAGCCTTAACTATATGAAAAGAAATATTTTAAGAAGGACTCCATGCCATCAGTGTCTGACATGATCTCCCAGATCATCGGTGTATCCAGGAGCTGAGTAATAGAGACTGGAGCAATGCACAATGTCAATGCATTATCCAGGAATTAAAAGAGAGTCTAGCTGATTTCCTTGCTAACTTAATTTTCTTGCTTCTTACACACTAATTGCATTTGAATCTATTTAATGAGAATATCTTAATCCTATTTCACTTATAAGTACAATACATTTAAATGTATTTATAAAGAGAAGATGCATGATTATGTCACCAACATAACTTTAACTCAGGAGAATAAGAATATACAAGTGAAATTTATCTTATTGAATAATTGATCAGAACCCTGATTGTAAGAAAGTACCAACCACTCATAGCTGTTTCATTAAGAACACAGCCTTGTGGTTTGGAGCAGAGGACTCATTCTCTGCTGTCTTCATTTTCATTGACAAAAATTCCAGGCAGCCTAAAAGTTAGCTGTTTCTTGACCGTTTCAAAACAAAAATCTCCGATGTAATACTTTTATAATTAGGAATATTTTATATTTAATCTACAGTTAGATAGCATTAGACTCATGGTTTCTAAACAGAGTTTCTAAACACAGGTAGCCCTTACTCCTTTCCCATGAAATATAATTTTTATGTTACTTCTTTTCATCTTTTTTATTTATTTACTTTTTTGTTTATTCAGTTTATATCCCACTGCTCCTCTCCTCCTGGTCATCCTCTCCACAATCCCTGCCCTATAACCCCTTCCCTTCTCTAAGAGGATGTAGCCTATGTGAGTATCCCCCCTCCCACACACACCCTGGTATATCAAGCTTCTGCAAGGCTAGATAAATCCTCTCCCAATGAGGCCAGACAAGGTAGCCCAGCTAGAACATATCCATAGACAGATAACAGCTTTTGGGATAGCCTCCATTCCAGATGTCTGGGACCCACATGAAGATCCAGCTGCATATCTGCAATGTATGTGTGGGTAGTCCCTAGTTCCAGCTTGTGAATGTTCTTTGGTTGGTGGTTCAGTCTATGGAGCCCCAAGGGTCCAGGCTAATTGTTTCTGTTGGTATTCCTGTGAAGTCCCTTCCCCTTACTCTTCCGTAAGAGTCCCTAAGCTCCATCCACTGTTTGATTGTGGGTGTCTCCTTCCTTCTGAGTCAGCTGCTGGATAGAGCCTCTCAAGGACAGCCATGTTAGATTCCTTCCTGTAAGCATAACAGAGTCTCATTAATAGTATCAGGAATTGGTGCATGTCCATGGGATGGGTCTGAAGTTGGGACCCTTATTGGTTGGCCATTCCCTCAATCTCTGCTACATCCCCTGTCCCTGCATTTCTTGTAGACATGATTCAATTTGGGTCCAAAGTTTTGAAGGTGGATTGGTGTCCTTATTGATCTACTGGGGTTCCTGTATGGCAACAGGAGGTGGCCTCTTCAGTTTCCATATCCTCAATGCTGTAAGTCACAGCTAAGGTCACCCATATTGATTCTTGGGTGCCTCCTTTATCTCAGGTATCTGTCACGTCCTGGAGATGACCCCCACTTCCACGTCCTAGTCAGTTGTAAATTTTCATGCATGCTGATGGCCATGTGGCCATCTCTCCTGTCCATCCCCATTCCTGATCCTGAATCTGTCCTCTCATTTTGCTCCCTCTATTTATCTCTTATGACTATTTTATTCCTCCTTCTAAGTGAGATTCAAGCATCCTTGCTTGTGCCTTCCTTCTTGTTTAGCTTCTGTGGAGTGTAGCATGAGTATCATGTATTTTATGGTTAATATCCACTTATAATTGAGTACATATTGATAGGTTAGATTAACATAGTGAAAATGGCTATCTACATTTTCAATGTAATCTTCATCAAAATCCCAATGCAGTTTTTTATAGACCTTGAAGAGCAATTCTTAAATTCATATGGAGAAGCAAGAAACCCAGGGTAGCCAAAACAATCCTGAATAATAAATGAAAATTGGGAGGAATCACCATCACTGACTTCAAGCTATACCACATAGCAATAGTAACTGCATGATATTAGTACAAAACCAGATAAGTGGTCAATGAAATCAAATCAACCCAGAAGTAAACCCATATACCCATGGACTCTTGATTTTTAATAAAGAAGCCAAAACCATGCAATGGGGGAAAAGCATCTTCCATAAATGGTGCTGGTCTAACTTGATGTCTGCATACAGAAAAATGCAAATAAATCTGTATTTATCACAAAACTCCAGTCCAAGTCAATGAAGGATATGAACATAAAACTAGATATACTAAATCTCATAGAAAAGAAAGTGGGAAATAGCTTTAAGCATTTTGGTACAGGATATAATTTCCTGAACAGAACACCAATGGCTCAGGCTCTAAATCAACAACTGATAATGGGACCTCATGAAACTGAGAAGCTTCTATTAGGCAAAGGACACTGTCAATAGGACAAAATGGCAGCCTACAGATTGGGAAAATATTTTCACTACCCCTACATCTGACAGAGCACTAATACCCAAAAAATTATAAAGAATTCAAGAAGTTAGATACCAACAACCTAAATAACTCAATTTAAAAATAGAGTACAGAGCTAAACAGAGAATTCTCAACAAAGGAATCTCTAATGGCTGGGAACCACTTAAAGACATTTTCACATCCTTACTTATCAGGAAAATACAAATCAAAACAACTCTGAGGTTCCATCTAAAAATGGTCAGAATGACTAAAATCAAAAACTCAAGTAATAGCACTTGTGCAACCACTTAGGAAATTAATTTTGAAACCAGAAAACTGGGAATAGTTCTGCATCAAGACCCAGCTATACCACTCCTGGACATATACTCAAAAGATGCTCCACCATCACACAAAGACTCTCACTCCACTATATACATAGCAGCTTTATTCTCAACAGCCCCAAACTGGATACAACCTAGATGTACCCTAACTGAAGAATGAATAAAGAAAATGCAGTACATTTATACAATGGAATACTACTACTCCTCTATTAAAAACAAAGGCATCTCGAATTTTACAAGCTAATGGGACATGATGATATCATCCTGAGTGAGATATCCCAGTCCCCAAAGGACTTGCATGTTATATCCTCACTTTTAAATTTCATTAAAATATTTTATTCAACACTAGAGATTTAATATTGCTTTGGGTACCTTCTGTGAATTAGAATAATGATGCCATTTTGTGATCATTCTAATTTAAAGCCAGAAAATACTTTTTCACATAAATGATACTGTTTCACACCTGAAACCCTCATGAATCAAACACCTGCTCTCCACACCGAATTTCCATTCCTAATGAGTTCTTCATGTACAAAGCCAGTTTTTCACAGATGCACCTTAACATTCTCCATGTTAGCACTCAACATTGTAATCCTTGTGTCAAGTAAAAGACAAGGGGCCCACCTTGAACCATCAGATTTATTCTATAGTCTGCATATCCAGTATATTTCCTAGTACTCTTTCTAAACATAATCCCTTAACTGCCATTTTTTTCAAATCACTGTTGCCAACCCTGACCCTAACAGAGCTAAGAATTTCAAAGTACCATGTGCCAACATTTTTGAAGTACTTTATATTGCATTCTATAAACAATATGTCTAATAACATTTTATATGTTAATATATAATTAGTATGTTTATATTTATATAAACATATAATTACATATCTTATAATTATATAGCATTATTATGTAATTATATATAGTTATATGATACTTAAATAGTTCTACTATGTAATGATTATATTTCATTATAAAAATATAATACATAATTAATATTATAATATGTTAGGAAAATGTTCTTCTATAATTTTTTTCAAAATATTTTCTGTGTCTTTGACCTGAGTTTCTTCTCCTTCCTCTATTCCTATTATTCTTGTTTGTTCTTTTCATGGTGTCCCAGAATTCCTGGATGTTTTTTGCCTGGAGTATTTTATATTTACTATTTGTTGACTAAAGTGTTAATTTCTTCTATTTTGTGTTCAATGCCTAAGATCTTTTCCTTTTCCATTTCCTCTTCTCCCCCAGTCAGGGGTCCCCTTGGTGATTCCAAACCTACGTTCATGTGTTGTACTGTTCTCTTCATTTCATTCTAATTTTTACATGTGTTTGCATAGATTGTATTAACATATTTGTTCACACTTCTTCCAGGTCCTTGAACGTGTTGTCCTTGCTTTTCTTTTTCTTTAGCTATGTTCCATTTTCAGGGCG
The DNA here is from genome assembly GCF_008632895.1 of Mastomys coucha. Taxonomy (NCBI): domain Eukaryota; kingdom Metazoa; phylum Chordata; class Mammalia; order Rodentia; family Muridae; genus Mastomys; species Mastomys coucha. The sequence goes on along the minus strand of NW_022196913.1, from coordinate 15,667,407 downwards.
TATTGTAGTAGCATTGCTGGATTCTGGTACAGGCATATTGTCTTGATAGTTTTTATTGTATTTTTGTGTTTGTGTCTAGACATTTGGGTTTGAGATAATTGTGATTCTAGGTGTTGATATTTGCTCTTGCCTTTGTTGTGTGAGTCTTTGTTGTGTGAGTCTTTGTTGTGTGGGTCTTTGTTGTGTGGGTATTCTTTTTCTTGGTTTCTGTTGCCCTCTCTGGATCTTAGAAACATTCTGTGCCTGTGTGTTACCTGGTTGAAAGTATTTACTTCTAAACCTCTGCCAGGTGTGGCCAGTGTGGGTTCCTGGTAGAACTTATTTCTAGTAATTGGGGATGACACAAAGGAATAGGATGGGCTATAAGGGCAGGGAGATGACCACAAGAAAGAGGAAAGCTGCACGTGCCATGAGGGTTGGCAGAGTCTCCAATAGGTGACCTCGGAGATGGAGGCTCCTGCAGGTGGTCTGCTACAGGGCTGGAGGAGACTGGGAAACTGGAATTGGAGGACAGGAAGGAGAGTGAAGATTGCTTTCCTAATTCCCAGGCTGGAAAAAGGAAGGCTTGTTCTGCCAAAAGGATTTGGAGAGTCCCTAGAGAATATAGCATCATGGATTTTTAGAATGAATATAGTAAAAATGGTCATCCTAGCAAAAGCAATCTACAGATTCAATTCAATCCCCATCAAAATTTCAACATAATTATTCACAGAACTTGAAATATTCTGCTTCATATGGACACGCACACACACACACACACAAACACATGGCAGCTAAAACAATCCTTAATAGTAAAAGGACTTCTGGTGGCCTCATCATCTCCAACCTCAAATTGTACTACAGAGCTATAGTAATTAAAACACTATGGAATTGTCTTAAAAACAGACACACTGATCAATGGACTAAGCCAAAATGCTAGACACCTATGGACACCTGATTTTTGATAAAGAGACCAGAAATACACACTGGAAATAAAGGTAGCATCTCCAACAAATTATGCAATTCAAATTGGATGTCTGCATGTAGAAGAATGCAAATAGGTTCATACTTACATCATACCTGTATAATATTCAACTACAAATGGATCAAATTGAATCTGATAAAAGAGAAAGTAGAAAGTCATCTTAAATTCATTGGTAAGGAAAAGACTTTCTGAACAGAACAGTTAGCACAATTAGTAAGTTCAACAATTAAGTGAGACCTCATGACACTGAGAAACTTCTGTAAGACAAAGAGCATGGTTATTTGGACAAGACAGTGGAGTACAAAGATTTTTACCAGCTACACATAATATAGAGTGCTAATACCTAAAACATGCAAAGAGCTGAAATAAATGGACATCAAGAAAATAAATAATCCAATTAAAAAGGGACCATGGATCTAAGCAGAGTTCTCAAAATATGAACCACAAATGGCTGAGAAGCCATCTGGGAAATGCAAATCAAGACTTCTTTGTGATGTCACCTTATACCAGTTAAAATGGCCTAAGATCAATAAAAATGAGTAACAGCTCATGCTGGCAAGCATGTGGAGCAAGGGGAACACTCATGCTTTGCTGATGGGAGTGCTAAATTGTATAGCCACTGGAAATCAGTGTCATGTTTCCTCACGAATAGAACTACCTCAAGATCCAGATATCCCACTCATGAGCACATACTCCCAGGATTCTACATCATACTACAGAGACATCTGCTCAACAATGTTCATTGCTGCTTTATTCATAATAGACAGATGATAATGGACTAAACTTCTGAACCTGTATGCTAGCCCCAATAAAATGTTGTCCTTATAAAAGCTGCTTTGGTCATGGTGTCTCTTCACAGCAGTAAAATCCTAACTAAAACATGCCTAGATGTTCATCAATAGAAGGATGGATTTTTTTTAAAATGTGGTACATTTACACAGTGGAAAATTTCTCAACTGTTAAAAAAAATCATAAAAATAGCAAGTAAATGGATGAAGGCAGAAAGATAATCTTCCTAAGTGAGATAAGCCAGACTCCAAATGGCAAACATGGCATCTATTTGCTTAGATGTGGGCATTAGCTATTAAGTCATCAGTAAGCAGGCTATAATCCATATATCGAGAGAGGTTAGGTATAGAATGAAGGACTAGAAGGGAGGATGGTCTCCTTAGGAAAGAGAAACAGAATAGTTATAGATGGATGGAGTGCAGGCTTAGAATGGGAGGATGAAATGGGGAGGATGGTTGAAGGAGGAAATATAGGGAGGGAAAGCTAAAACTACAGGCAATTTGTGGAAACCAAATACAAAAGGAGATTCTTAAAATAATACATACATGATATATCACCAAATCAACAATGGAGGAGACAGAGCCTCAACTAGATATCACTTATCACCAAATGGAACCTCACATTCAAAGAATGGGTTACATCTAATTGAGTTGTTGGCCAAAAGGGCCCTGTATTAGTCAGGGTTTCTATTCCTGCACAACATCAGGACCAAGAAGCAAGTTGGGGAGGAGAGGGTTTATTTGGCTTACTTCCACATGGCTGTTCATCACCAAAGGAAGTCAGGACTGGAACTCGAGCAGGTCAGGAAGCAGGAGCTGATGCAGAGGCCATGGAGAGATGTTCCTTGCTGGCTTGCTTCTCCTGGCTTGCTCAGCCTGCTCTCTTATAGAGCCCAAGACCTCCAGCCCAGGGATGGCACCACCCACAAGGGGCAATTGAGAAAATGCCCCACAGCTGGATCTCATGGAGGCACTTCCCCAACTGAAGCTCCCTTCTGTGATAACTCCAGCCTGTGTCAAGTTGACACACAAAACTAGCTAGTACAGGCCCCAAGAAGTCCCCCCACCCCTGCCACCAAACAACCCAGGCAATTTCCAAGGCTATTGGTTTCTCTCCACAAACAGAAAGCAAGGCTCTACTGTTTAAGACTACACCTACATTACTCAGTGAATGTGGAGAAGTAGAGCTGATGCCTACCTAGGGTCTTCACCCCTACTGCCAAGTATTCATGGTGCTGGAAGGTGATTCTACATGCTGAAGAGGGATCAACATCAACACAGTTACAAATCCTTAGATCTACAACAGTGACCTTCCTGAATGATACACTGGTACAGTGGTGGCACAAAACCAACCAATATCTGGTTAGATTTAAGACTCATTCTATGAATATATCCTATCCCTATCACTTTTCAGGTGGCCAAGAACCTGAAGTTAGAGAGGCCAGGTACCTAGGGGAAGTCTAAACAGTATTTTTCTCATAAAAGAACATAGCAATCAGCATCTAGATCAGTCATTATCAGAAAGCTTCTTCCTGCAGTATTTGAGAACAAAACAAGAAACCCTGGGTGGGACAGTGTATAGGAAATAAAAGACCTGAAACACTCAATCCTAAGTAGAATGTCTCCATCAATATCTCTCCTCAGGGCACAGGAAACCCTGACAAAGTCAAGTCTGAAAGATTGTTAAGACCCAGTAGGGGTGGAGGACACCAACTAGACAAGCCTTCCAAATATGGCAGGACCGACACACATGCAAATTCAGACACTGTGAGAGCATATACAGAATCTGTATGGGTCTAAATTAAATGGCATCCTGGGCCTGAGTGGGGAAGTGGACATAAACTCACATCCCTAGCCTAGAAACTATCTCTAATTGATAACCACTCCCAAAGGAAAATAGGCTTTTCCAACAGAGTTTCACTGGTTATATAAGCCACCCTTAAGGACAGTCCTCATACCTGGTATCAAAACATTGGACAAAACAACATCAGTGACATTCTGGTGGTTCCTCATCTCCTAATGTTTTGTCTGGGAATTGTTTTTTATTTCTTCTTACAGGTCATTTGTGTATACATTATGGTTTCCGGTGTGCTGTGTTTTTATGTGACTTCTGTGTGTGTAAAAGTGTATGTGTCTGCATCTATATGGGTTCATATGGGTTTTCTTTGGCTCTTTTTCATCTATTTGTCCATTTTGTCCTATTCTGGTTTGTTTGTTTTGATTTTATGTTATTTTATTTAATTATTATTTTCAGATGCCTATTCTAATGAGAGATAGAAAGGGTGTAGATTTGTGTGGGTGGGGAGTTGGGAAGGAGTTGAAGAGAATGGAATCCATAATAAAAATATATTGTATGGAAAAATATTTTCAAAAATGAAAAGCCTTTAATTGGGGACTTGCTTCCACTTTAGAGGGTTAGTCCATTATCATCATGAGAGTGAGTGTGGCAGCCCAGGGGCAGGAGGGCATGGCTCCAGTGCTTAGAGCTTTACTTTCTGATTCACAGGCAGCAGGCAGGGAGACATTGGGCCTGACATGGATTTTTAAAACCTCAAAGCCCACACCTAGAGATACACCTCCTCTAGTATGGACACACATCCTCCAATATGGACAAACCTCCTCCAATATGGACACACCTCCTCCAGTATGGACACACCTCCTCCAATATGAACACACCTCCTCCAGAATGGACACACCTCCTCCAATATGAACACACCTCCTCCAGAATGGACACACCTCCTCCAGTATGGACACACCTCCTCCAGTTTGGATACACCTCCCCCTATATGAACACACCTCCTCCAGAATGGGCATACCTCCTCCTATATGAACACACCTCCTCCAGAATGGGCACACCTCCTCCAGTATGGACACACCTCCTTCAACATGGACACACCTCAAACAGTTCCTTCCTTAATAGTTTATTAACTGGGACTAAGCATGGAAATACATGAGTCTATTGGAGTTGTTTTCATTTAATCTACTTCATTTAGAATTATCTAACAACTCTGGGCCCTACAATCTTCCTGGACATTCTTCTGAAGGGATCTCTAAGCCTTGAAGAAGTATGGGGCTTGATCATTGCATCAAGTTCAGGGTCAGCCCTACTTTTTATGGTTATAGCAAATTTTTAGTAATGTATGTTTACTTGGCTGTTTCAGGTATTCATATAATGAGTTTTAATCCCTCCAATCCTCTTTCTCTCCTCTCACTCACTCTTTGGATGAAATCATTATTTCTAGCAACACCCCATGATTTTTTTCTGTGGGGCTCACTGAGTTAAATCTGTTTCTTTCCCAACAGCACAGGTAGAAGACAATGTACTGGAGCTAGAGTAACTTAACTATTACCATAGCACTGAAGAAAATCATACCCCTCCCCCAATAGACTTAACTGCTAATATGCTCTGGGAGGATGATCACGCCCCCTCCCCCATTCAGGTTGAAAACTCCCCGCATCCTAAATTCTCTCAATAATAATAGTGATAATAATAATAATAATAATAATAATACAAAACTTAGCTGAGGGAAACTGATTCACACAGAAGAGCTAGGTAATTGGAGCAGCATACTAGCTCCAGGTTTGGAAACAGTAAACTATCAATGGTCCATACATTATCTATGATTCACTATAATCTCAGTCAGACTAAGTGAAGAGTGAAGTTTGTGTGTGTGTGTGTGTGTGTGTGTGTGTGTGTGTGTGTGTGTAGTTTTTAAGTAGGAACTCATACACTAGTATTTTTAAAAGATGTAAATTGAGTTGGAACATGACTGCACAGACATGAGAACCTGGTGGATCCCCAGCTTATGTGCAAAAGTCGGGTACTGTGGGACACATTAGTGACCCCAGAGTCAAGGTTGTGAAGATGAGAGTATTCTGGGGCTGTGCTTGCCAGTCAGTCTAGGTAAGAAATGAAAGACCAGTAAGGGATTCTGTACCCCAAAATAACGTGGAAAGTGATAGAGGAAGACACCATTAATGTCTCTAGACTTCATATATGCTTGCACAGATGTAGCTCACTTCCGCATATATGTACAAACACATGCATACACCACGCACACACACACACACACACACACTGTCATGGTTTGTATTTGCTTAGCCCATGGTGTGGCACTACTTGGAGGTGTGGCCTTGTTGAAGTAGGTGTGTCACTGTGGGTGTGAGCTTTACTACTCTACTCCTAGCTGCCTGGAAGCCAGTCTTCCACTAACAGCCTTCAGGTGAAGATGTAGCTCAGCTCCTCCTGCACCATGCCTACCTACATGCTGCCATGATCCTAACTTGATGATAATGGACTGAACCTCTGAATGTGTAAGCCAGCCCCAATTAAATGTTGTCCTTTATAAGACTATCCTTGGCCATGGTGTCTCTTCACAGCAGTAAAACCCTAAATAAGACACACACCAAAAATAAAATTAAAAGCATATAAGGATAGAAGGACACAAAACCTAAAAGAGCCACAGCAATTTTTCCCTGTAGAATCTATTCAGGAATTGGCATGCCCTGCCTTGCAGCATCTAATAGACTATAGTAATAAAAGTAGCTGATCAGGACAGACACAGACAGCCAACCCTACTCATCTACACATTGATTTTTTTAAACAAAGGTATAAAAGGAATTCAGTGGGGAAAGGGAACCTTTTCAGCCAATGGCTTCAGAACTACTGGATATCAGCTGTCAACTGTGAGAGGAAACAGCCATCCTTCTTCTGCTCACACACGAAAGAAAGGATTGCAGAGGCATCAAACCACGAAATCAGAATCCATGCTTATAAAATGTTATAAGTGCAGGGGTATTTTTGTTGTTGTTGTTCTTTGACTTGGCAAAGGATTTGTAGTTTGAGCATGAAAAGAAAAACCATAAGTTGAACTTCAGTGAAATAAAAACTGATTTTCCATAGGGAGAGAGTGAAAAGACATGACTGAGTAGGGGAAATATCCCAATCTGACAAAAAAGGGTCAGAAGCCAACACATGTGATGCTTGTAGCCTCAGAAGGCAGAGAGTCTTCCGCAACAGCAAGAGCTATGACAGGGGTGCCACACAAAGATATGTGGATTTAAACAGGGTCCCATGGACAACTCTTAGAAAAATATTACTGAGAGAAATAAGACACAGAAATATCTGATGGCTCAGCAGTTAAGAACAAACACTGCTACCAACTTTGGTTCCCACAACCCATATCAGGCAGCCCTCAAGCCGTTCCATGAATACAGTTTGAGATACACAGGACAAACCAAAGGACAGAATGTAGCTGTGAGCTGCATGCAGGAAGGTGAAGGCATGAGCCAGTGACTTCAAATGACAACCAGGAATGTGAAAGTACTTGAGGGAGTAGTGGAAATATTCCCCTGTCTTGATAGTGATTGAAACACATGACATGATGTTGATGTAAAGGCAGAGTCTTCACACACATGAACATGTATTCCTTAAGTGAGAAAGTGCCTAAATTGTTTTTCAAGAAAAGTCTTCAGAATCCATTTGAGGTCAGCCTCAGGAATAAACAAGAAAGAAGTTTAAACATCAAATAAGAACTTTGGACATCACAAGCTCAGAACCCTAGGAAGACCAAGTTGACTGTCTCCAACACAACGTGACCCAAGACCCACAAAAATACTCCTAGTATTTACATGTCCGTGGACAGAGTGCAAGAAGTCCACTTCCCAGCATCAATCAATAAGTAGACTCTTGCTGTTTCTTCTATAAATATTGTCACTATCAGCTCTGAAACAGACTTAAGTTTTATCTGTTGTCACTTTAATGGCTGACTTGATAGCTAAAGTATTGAATTCTTTGCATACCTAGTGGCAAATCCATACTTAGTATGATATACATTTGCTAAAATTCCTCATTTACTACCTTTACCTATTAATGAAGTTAATTTTAAATAGAACATGCCTATTTCTATTGTCTAAAACTTAGACATCATGCTTGTAGAGATGGCTCAGCAGTTAAGAGCAAGTACTGCTATCAACTTTAGGTCCCAGCAGCCCACAAGCACTTGTAACTCCAGCTACAGGAGATCTGACATATTTTTCTGATCTTCAAGGATATATGGACTCATGGGTGCATACCTCCACAAGTGCACACACATACACACACACACATTTAAAAATAAAAGATATCTTTAAAAAAATATAAATCAATCAAAACACCTAAATATGGGTATCATGGACATGTCAGCTATTCCTTCTCTTAGGAGTTGTAAGCTAGAGAATTAGAAAATAAAGTCCAACCTGGTTGAGTACTATGTTGAAAGAGAGAAACGAAAGTTAAAAAATGCTCTCTCCCCATGTTTCTTTAGGAATTAGATATTTGGGTGTAATAGATTAATACTGAACAACTGAACTTGCCTCCATGGTTAAGTGCCTTTGTTTATCAGATGTGTTAGGAACAAGACACCTCTTCTATAGATGTGAACTGTCTTCATGTTCCTAACATTTCTAAGTCACTGTGACAGTTCCAGTCACAGTCTTGGGGTCGCCATCAGATAGATTGTGCTACAGGCCATTGTTCTGCAGGATATTTTTGAGTATCTGAAATAGTGTTTGGTTTGCTCCTACAAGAAGTAAGCATGCTGGAGAAAAACCACCATATCTATCCAGGCTTCTTCCTGTTAACAATAGATATCAATCCTTGGCTGCATAATAAAATTTGTCATTTAAAAAAAAAACATGTTTTGAACTTCTACCAAGTTTCTAACAGTGCTCTGAGGCCAGCTGACTGTGGGCATAGTCTACTGTGACTTTATGGTAATAAGTACACAGGGAACGGAAAGACATAATCTCTTTGAAAACATAAGGCATTCTTCAGGCTCCTCTAGGCCCTCTGATTTAATGTAATCAATCTGGATTTTGACTGCTGTGCCTAAGGATTTACTTCTTCCTGCATTTTATTTTGTTAAAAGAAATATTTTAAGCAGTTGGACATTTGCATTTGAAAAGAAGCTGTGGATGTTGCAACCCTGCAGGATCCTCTCTGTAATGATCTCCAGAATTACAGAAAGGCTAGCAAGGGAGAGATTTGGGCCAAAAAGAAACTTCCATGTCTGGCTGGCTCCCACAGCTCTTTCTACTTTGATATTATCTGTTCATTTCTAATTTGGAGAAGGATATCCAGTGTAACAATCTGCCTGGGGATCTTTTGTGTATTTGAAGAAGTAAACTGTCCACATAGTGTGAATAAGAAATTCCTTCTTTCATCAAGATAGGCAGGAAGAACAATTCAGTATAATTAAAATGTGGAAATAAATTAAAGATGTGTGAGAACTTAGTGTAAGTTAAAAATAGCGCTCAAGCCAGAGGCAAAATATAAAGTAGGTGAATGGTGATCCACAAGGAAAAGATGGAATCTGACTGTGGGGGACACATTTACACTAAACGGATTATATTATTTCCAAACGGATTATAGAATTAAATCTTGAAATAGCAATGTGAGAGGCCCCATCATAGGGAAAGCTTCTCTAATCAGGACTTTTAATCCAAAAACAATAAGGAAGATATTTGACCCCATTAGAAACTTGCCAAAAGCCTGGAGAGATAGCTCAGTAGGCAAAGAGCTTGCTTTACAACTGTGTGGAAGTGAGTTCAAGTCCCCAGATGTCCATGGAGAGGCAGATGGTGGTGTGTGCTGATAATCCCTGTGCTCCTTTGCAAGACAGGAATAAGAGTGCAGGCACACAACCCTGGTTCACACAGCAGCAAATAAGAGATCCTGTCTCAAACAGAAGAGAAAGATGACATCTAAACTTGTTCTCTGATGCCACATGGACAGGTGAGCCACTAACACAGGCACACATGCACTTAAGAAGCTGAAAAAGGAGAGATCTTACAGCCAAGTTCCAAAAAAATCAAATGGAAATACAAATTAAAAAAAAAGTCGGCATATCAGATCAGCTTAAGGGTTCAAGGCCAGCATCCATTTAAGAGTGTGTGCAGGAGTGAGTACCTCTTCACCCTGCTGATGGGGATACAACTCAACCCTACAAGAGGGTTAATGTTGATATTGTCTAAAGTAATAGTGTACATATTAATTGGAAATTAAGCATAGGGGAATTTATCTTGAAGACATGTACATATTTTCATAAATTATTTGCATATTCATTGAAAATGTAATAAAATATCAAGAGAAAACTTAATAGTATAACAATAAGACATTGATTATATATAATGTATACAATGTATGTATATATAATGTATACATGTATAAATGTAATACGTGTATTATAATATATAGAGTTATCCTTTGATAACTTCATACATGAATGTAATATATATTTTTGACTCATTCACAAAAAATTCCTTCCTTCTTTTGAAAATTCCATACATAAGTAGGAATAGGCAAATATTTTAAAAATTTTTAGCATTTAGATTATTTTAAATTGTTAAAAATGATAAAATGATACTAGAATTATAAAAATATTGTTAGAATTCAAATTATGTTCACTTAAATTGTGGTTCATTAATGTAACTTGATGTATAAAATTATAATATTGTATGAATAATAAAAGCAGTACTGTAATTTAAATGACATAATTTAGGTTAAAGAAAGAATTATGTTCATTCATATTGACATAATGGATTATAACCCCACATCAGCGAAGCATTTCAAGATGTAGCAAATGCATAGAGTAGTCTGTTGAACAATGATTGTTTTCTTGCATTTACATAAGAACTTATGCTTATGTTTGCTTTAATGTGTAAAAAAAAATAAAGAATCTGGCTTCAGAAAGAAATCAAGAATAGCAGGTATAAGATTAATTACAGAGGACTAACAGGTAGCAGTTAAAGTAGTTACTAAAAAGCTGGCTCTGTCCTCTTGATGTGGAATTTTCCAAATGCTGGATGTGGTTTCTTCAAGCTAGCATGAAGCACTCAGGATATCCCAGCTTCCTGTGGATGCTATCGCTGTAGAGAACGCCTCCTCTGCATGTCCTTGCTCTGCATGTGCTATACACAGAGCAAGGTATAGGATATGTCATTCCAGATCAGCAAACACTGACTCTAATTATGACTCTTGAAGCAGCACAAAGCTGCAGATGCTAAGGAGAGCAGAGCCTCGGTAACAAGGATGAAGCATCTAATCCCCTGCTGCTGCAATGGTCAAGATACAAGGCAGGCCCAAGACATTGTCTGGCACAGATCCCTTTGGTTTTAGAAGTTAAGGAGCCCAACTTGTCCCCAGTCTCTGACTATCCAATGCACATCTCATTAATAATATTTCTGATAAAGCTAAGAACATAGGTCCCTGTTAATCAATATAGGTACAAGAGTATTCACAAGTTTCTATTCCTCCAGGGTGAGGTCATTTGTTACCTTATACTTAATATGATTTTTTTTAATCTGGCATGAACCTGACTGTTGGGGTAGGATGTCGTTCTGGGTGTAATTATTTAATGTTGTGTTTGTGTGTCTATACTCATAAGACCTGATGTGCAAACTTCATTACACATTTTGTCTTTTATTATTTGGGATAGTCTTGTTCAGCATGCCAGGGCTCTAGGAAGCAGTGGACAACCAATGTAGCAGATTCAAAGACAAATTCCATAATGAAGTAGGATTGTTTTTACCCACTGACAACCAGAAAGCTTCAAAATAGCCTACAACTTCCAAAAGCCAAACTTTGAGTTTGTACAAATCCCCGGTGTTAATTGATTTGCTCATAGCAATTGCTGGTCAATAGCAGTCAGAATAATTTAAGTGGTGCTAGGAATCTATATTGGCAGTATACCATTGCTTCCTCTTAGTGTAAGACAGTGGAGAAATTGTTTCTTGTGTGTATTCAGGCATAAAACAAACAGAAAGGTTTTCAGAAGTCACATATTTTTAAATGGACAGTTATAAATTGTAATGTTCACTGATAGAAAGCCTTATCATTCCATGTTTCTCGTATAGTAGAAGGAAGAAAACATCAATTCTCATAATTCATTCAAACAACAAGAACATATGTATTTTTAGATGGGTGGTGTGCTTTAAAATTATAATAGACTTCTACTTGACATATAAAAACACAGGGAAAACTTTACTGAAATTCAATATTCCCAGAGGCCCTGCATACTGAGATACCACAAAGATCTAGAATTTTAGAGAGACAGGGGAGTTTTTTGCTGTTGTTGTTGTTATTATTTGTTGTTGTTTGTTTTAATTTAAGGCTTGCTCGCTTCCTAAGCACCTTGAAAGATGAAGGTGGGACAGCCAGCTACATCAGTAGATAACTGCTGTTAATCTGCATGACCTGAGCTCAATTTTTCAGATCCGCATAGTAGAAGAAGAGAACTGATTCCTGCAAGTTGTATTCAGACCTTTATGCTTGTGCTGTGGCATAGGAATCTCCACACATAGCAAATATATAAATAAACAAACAAACAAATAAATAAATAAATAAAATATATAGATAGATAGTAAATAAATAAATAAATATAGGTAGATAGATAAATAGATAAATAAATAAATAATAGATAGATAGATAGATAGATAGTAAATAAATAAATAAATGTATTTTAATTTTTATTGTAAATTTGAGGCATTAAAAATTAATACCGTCTTTTCTGTCATTTGCATGAAAATAATAGTTACCTTAAATTTTATGATTTCCATGGTGTTTTTCCAACAAATTGGGGATTTTACAAACAGATATAAAGAGATTTCAGTGAGTAACAATGTCCTTCTACAAATATTGGACTTAGAGTTTCAAAGTGCCAAATTTCCCTGCTCTGATATAAAGAATTAATTTTGGCTTTTGGTCATTTCAACACTGTCTAGCAGTATTCTTTCTAGAACACTGTGTGTCTTTGTGTCTCTCATGAGGGAATTCCTTCATTTATTTGGTGACATAAAGCAGACAGAGTCTTAAGTTTTCAGTTCATTTCTGTAAAATAGGAGTTCATAGTTACTAATAACCGTGTTCATCTGTCTATTATCACCATATTAAGTTGGGGCCTCAGAATTCAGGACAAAAGCATTTTCTTTTTACTGTTTACTTTCTGGTCAAACTTGCTTCAAAAATTAAACTGTAACATTATAAACATTTGGGGCTCTTCAGGGGCTCTCTCCCGTGCTGTGTCTTGATGGGCCCTTGTTCCTGTCTCTCCTGGTTGGACTTCATTGCAGCTCCCTGCTCCACTAACACTGACTATATTCTTCTGTTCCACCTGGATAATAATGGGTTTTCTTTAAAGTTAAGACCACGGATGCACTGAAGAGGGAACTCTTCAAACTTCAGTCCTGGCCCGTTGCCACTGCTCCCATCTCAAAGCTCCCATCTCAAAGCTCCGCATCCTACACTGAATCTAATTTTAAACCCAAATCCACACTTGGTGCCACCTTCATGGACAACTCTCTCCAGAATTTTCATCTCACTACATACTGAATCTTTCTGCCATGGGACACTGAGTTCTGTTGCTCTTGTGCCAGTGTCTGGTGCCACTTACCACACTTCCTCGATCCATGAAGATGATCATGCTGAGAATTGCATATAAATGGCATGTGCTAGTTACATTTATGTTGCCATCATAAAGTACCCTAACGAAAAGCAGCGTTGGTAATAGGGATTTATTTCAGCTCATAATTACAGGTTCCAGTTCATTATAGCAGGGAAGTCAAGGCAGAGAACACACAGACACACACACACACACACACACCCATGCATGCGTGCATACACACACATACATACACACACACACACACACACACACACACACACACTCACACACTCACACACATGAGTGCCTGCGTACGAGCAGCAGGAACAGCTTCATCCATGCTCACTCATACTTAGCCCCCTATCTATAGTTACATAGCTCAGGACCTCATATCTAGAGATTGCTGTCCACAGTGGCCAGGGCCCCCCCATATCCATTAACATTAGTTATCAAGATAATCTCTTACAATCTATTCAGTTCCTCATTGAAACTGTCACTCAGGTGATTCTCAACAGTGTTATTAGAACCATTGTGTGGCATCTTTCTATATCTGGCTTATGTCAGTTAATGTGAAAAATTTCAGAGTTCACCCATCATTCACCATGCACCAGAACTTGATTGAAATTTGTGTTAGGATAGTAATAATATTCCCACAGATAAATATGCCATATTTTGTTGAACCATTCATTGATGGATGGGCACTTGGGACATTTGTACCCAGTAGCTACTAAAATAATGATGGTCTATAATTACTTTGAGTACATACTGGTGCACAAATACCCAGTAGGAAATATTTGTATTTAATTCTTCTAGAGATAAACTTTGGAGAGTTTGTTAGACCATACAGTAACCTGTTTAACACCTAAGGAATCCCACTGTTTTCCACGATATCTGTTGTAACAAAAAACAAACAGGAGGGTGTCTAGGGCTTCTTATTGTGGTTTTTTCTTTTTGTTTGTCTGGTTTTTAAGGACTAGCAATTCTGAGCAATTTTCCACTATGCTTCTCAAGCACTTGAACTATAGAGAAATCTATTTGCATCCTATGTTGATTTTGGAATTAGGCTGTCCTTGTGGTAAGGAATCTTTCTTCAGTATTTTTTCCTATAACATAAGGATCTGTTGCCTTGAGTTTCAACTTCATATATATTCAAAAATGACAACAGTAATAATGGTAAATTATCACTTATTGAGAGGATACATTGTACCAACCACTTGCTGGAGATGCTGCTTTAGCAGTGGATGAAACAGATGAGTGAGTGACCCAAATAAAAATGCTGCTCTCCCAGATCCTGTGTTCTCCTCAGAGAGTTAGACATTCCCCAGATGTATGTGATGATGACATGCTTTGTGGCAATTGTTCAGGGATAGGGAGGGGAAAACAAGACAAAGTGGACAAATTTATGGAGGGTGTTCAGGGACTTTCTCATTGTGAAGGTGATGCTTAGGTGAAAAACGTCCAGAAAGGAGTCTGCAGATTTCTAAAGAAAGAGAAGCTGAAACAGAAAGGCAATGAAAACCTATAAGGGAAGATCATATCCAGAGCTTATTATGAAGAGCCAAGGGAGCAAAGTGGCCAGAGCAGAGTGAGACAGGTAGAAAGCCACAGACAGGAGCAGAATGTTGCAGAAAAGTGTATACAAAGGCATATACAACCATAGGAATTTAGCACCTAGTCTAAGTGAAACAAAAAAGCTGCTAGAATGCTTCAAGCAGCAGAACAAAGTGTTCTAGTGTGTTCTAAGTGAATAACTCTGGTTTGGAAATTTGCACAGTTGTAGGAAGAAAAAGATGGAGTTAGATAGGGCACTTAAGATGTTGCTGCAGTAATTCAGAGATGTAGCAATAGTCTACTAATGTTTTTTTCTCAGTTATTGTGATAAAATAATCCAACAAAAGCAACCTAGGCGAGAAATGGTACATGTTGGCTTACACTTCCTAGGGAATACAGTCTATCATAGTAAGGAAGACACTATAGCAGGCAGAAAGGCATACCTGCAAGAGCTAGGAGGTGGTGGGTCACATGGCATCTGAGATCAGAGCGCAGTTAGCAAAGAAGTGGGATGGACTACATAAATACTGTGGGCAGTTCTTTACTTTCAGTGGCAATTTCAGTCATTCAACCTCTCTTCTACTCCACATATCCCTTCTCATAATGTATCTGGCTTTGGTCCTGTTTAACTATACATAGGCTCAAGGTGGTTAATAGAGAAATCTCCCTAAATGTTGAATTAAAGGACACAGATAGTGCTGTTGTGCATGAACACAAAACCAGTCTAGACTGGATCATCCCCCTCTTTCTAATCTTGACAATATTAAAGATTAATTAAATGCTGACTTGTAACCACACACATACTTCACCATTCCACTGAACTTTCACACCATCTGAATTTCTGCATGTAATTAAACTCCTAATTAGAATGAAGTGTCACTTTCATCATGCTTTCATTTTCACTAGCATGTTTAGGTTATTTCCATTATGATAGCACCCACTGGTTTATTTTTGAAGACAAGGACCTGGCTATATCCAAACAAAACAATCTAAAACAGAAGAAAACACTTCATCTGTTTTCTTTCTACTTCTGTTTTAAATTTCTCATAGCTAAAATTCTTAAAGATTGACTTATTGTGTGTGTGTGTGTGTGTGTGTGTGTGTGTATCTATGTCTGTATGTCAATGTAAGTGCAGTGCCAACAGAGCTCAGAAGAGGGCACTGATCTCTGTAGCTGGAGATAAAGGATTGTGCTCTGTCTGACATGGGTCTTGGGAACTGAAAGTATAATCTTAGAAAGAGCAATGACCTCCCTTACCCAATGAGCCATTTCTCAGATACCTATAGATAAGATTAAGAATTGTTAATGTCTCCTCTAGTTAAATTAATACCTAAGTGGCACTCAGTCAAATGGTATTGCCTCAATTGATGCTTGTGTCTCAAATAAAATGGACTTGGGCATGTATTCATTCTACTTTCTCCCTACAATAATGAACAATTTCAACCAAACCTCGTCTTTCTCCATTTCCCTCATTTTTCTATCTCTTGTAATTCCGATTCCATTTTCCTCTTTGCATTCTCCCACCGCCAAATAAATGTTAAAGACCATGGCTTTTTTAATTTTATTTTTTATTAGATATTTTCTTTATTTACATGTCAAATAATATCTCCTCTCCCAGTTTCACTTCTGAAAAAAAAAAAAGAAAGAAAAGAAAAGAAAAGAAAAAAAAGAAAGGAAAAAAAGAAAAAAACAAACAAAACCCTGTTCCCTCCCCTCTCCCTATGCTCACCAACCAACCCTCTCCCACTTCTTGGCCCTGGCATTCCCATACACTGGGGCATAGAACCTTCACAGGACCAATGGACTCTCCTCCCACTGATGACCGACTAGGCCATCCTCTGCTATACATATGCTGCTGGAGCCATTAGTCCCACCATGTGCACTCTTTGGTTGGTGGTTTAGTCTCTGAGAGCTCTGAAGGTACTAGTTTGCTCATATTGTTGTTTGTCCTATGAGGCTGCAAACCCTTCACCTCCTTGGGTCTTTTCTCTAGCTCCTTCATTGGGGACCCTGTGTTCAGTCCAATGGATGGCTATGAGCCTCTACTTCTGTATTAGTGGAGTACTGTCAGAGCCTCTCAGGAGACAGCTATATCAGGCTCCTGTCAGCCAGTACTTGCTGGCATCCATAGTAGTGTCAGGATTTGATGATTGAATCTGGTAAGGATTCCCAGGTGGAGCAGTAGCTGGACTGTCCTTCCTTGAGCTCCATAGTTTGTCTCTGCAACTCCTTCCATGGTTACTTTGTTCCCCCTTTTAAGAAGGAACAAAGTATCCATTCTTTGGTCTTCCTTCTTGAGTTTTTTGTGCTTTGTGGATTGTATTTTGGGTATTCAAAGCTTCTGGGCTAGTATCCACTTATCAGAGAGTGCATACCATGTCTGTTCTTTTGTGATTGGGTTACCTCACTCAGGATGATATTCTCCAGATCCATTCTTTTCCCTAAGACTTTCATAAATTCATTGTTTTTAATAGCTGAGTAGTACTCCATTGTGTAGATGTACC
>NW_022196913.1:15623715-15649851 GCF_008632895.1 Mastomys coucha | reverse complement strand
CCCCATTTTTTAATAGGGTTATTTGATTCTCTAGAGTCTAACTTCTTGAGTTCTTTGTATATATTGGAGATTAGCCCTCCATCATATTTAACAATCCACAGGATTGTGAAATATCTTTTCCAATCTGTTAGTTGCCGTTTTGTCCTATTGACAGTGTCCTTTGCCTAACAGAAGCTTTGTAATTTTATGAGGTCCCATTTGTCAATTCTTGATCTTAGAGCATAAGCTATTGGTGTTCTCTTCAGGAAATTTTCCCCTGTGCCCAAGTACTTGTGGATCTTCCCCAATTTCTCTTCGATTAGTTTCAGTGTATCTGGTTTTATGTGGAGATTCTTGATCTGCTTGGACTTGAGCATTGTACAAGGAGATAGGAATGGATTGATTTGCATTCTTCTACATGCTGACTGCCAGTTGAGCCAGCACCATTTGTTGAAAATGCTTTCTTTTTCCCACTGTATGGTTTTATTTCCTTTGTCAAAGATCAAGTGACCATAGGTGTGTGAGTTCATTTCTTCAATTCTATTCCATTGGTCCACTTGCCTGTTACTGTACCAATACCATGCAATTTTTACCACAATTGCTCTGTAGTACAGCTTAAGGTCAGGGATAGTGATTCCACCAAAGGTTCTTTTATTGTTGAGAATAGTTTTCACTGACAATGGCATTTTTTCCACCATGATTTTCTCTCTTTTCATTTTTCTATTTTCCCCGTCCTTAGAATTCATTCAAAAATCACCTTTTCAGAAGATTTCCCTGGTCCTTCAGAAAGTTGCTTTTCATTCAGACTTTTCCCTTATGAAGGAGATAATGAGTTGAGTGGTGGTTACCTTGCTCCTTTGACACACAAATTGAATCAACTCTGACTGAGTCATCTGTACCCTCATCTACCTCTCTAAATATCTGACCATTGACACCACACCTCGCCATGACTGGGAAGCAGAACTCTGATACCAAATGTGTGTCTTTAGTATTGTGGATCCATGTTCTCCCACTCTCTGATCTGAAGTGCCTAGCTGGATTACCTTGTGCTGCCCTCCATTTCAAACTGATCAGATGCTCTGGAAGACACTCTTCTGGAAAAACAATGAGAGTCATGTGTACCTTGGTCAGCTCAGGTTTTCCTTCTCTACTGCCTAGAAGAGGCTCCACTGTGACCAGTGGGAAAGCAGATTTCCCCTAAGACAAAAAGCGCCTTATTTGCTTTGCACAAAGGGAAATCTATTTCTTGAATATGATACCACTATCTCCGGAGCCAGGTATTAACAGCTTGCACAGGTATCTTTGGGGTACTGTGTTCTAAACTATTTCCACATTATTTTATCTCAAGGTATAATAAATAGTTATATTCATAGTGTCACTGTCATGTTATAGACAAGGATGAGAGTGATCACAAAATAAATTCAAGATAGCTAAGAAGAGATAGACCAAGCATATTTAATTTAAACTTTAGTAAGGTTAAAATAATAATGATGAGTCTTAGGAAAATAAGTTGAAGTATTTGGCAATAAGAGATGCTGGACAGCCGGTTGGCCTGATTCATAGCATAAATTTTTACCAAGAGAAAAGGTTGTGTTTGTCAACTCTTAGTGAGTTAAATGACAATAATTCACCTACTTTTTATTGGCAATACTATTGAGCAGTTAGAGACTTACTAAACATTCAATACCATGGGAAGCCTTTTCCATAGCAACCTAATAACATCTTGGATGCCAGTGCTTTCTGGGAGATAAGCTTCCAGTTGGGAGCTTTCAATTCTGAACATGAAAAATAGATTAAATACTTGGGTCAGTCTTCAAAGTTTGTGTTTCTTTTTTAACTTAGCAAAGTTAATGTTTTACTTCAGTATACACCTAACCTTCTAAGATTCTATGCCTCGGATTTCTTAAAAATCCATTTGTTGAGAAAAGCCACATGGTGTAGTCCTTTTATGAAAGATATATTGAATTTCTTGGGAAGAGCATATACTAGACATTGTATGTGAGCTGCATACTGCAAGAAAAATACAGTATGCAGCAAAGTTGGGAAAAAAATCAATAAGAAGAATTGTAGATTCCTTGCATTAGGAGGAGAGGTGAAGGTTTCTGTCTTTCAACATTTATTCCTTAGGATGAAGGTGGACAAAGAACTGAGCTAGCTTAGCCTGGTATTCTCATTTAGAATCAGACTTAATTTAGAACATTGAAAACCTTGGTCACCATTTATAAAAGTATTTTTAAAATATGCCTAAAGCATCACATCAAGTATTAGCCTACTGCTCCAGTTTGTCTTCAGGCAAATTAAGTGAACAGAATAATGGTTCTGGATTTTTCTTTTAAAGACACTTCATTAAAGTTGAGTCACAATTTTACCCATAGTAGAATTAAGAAGTATATCTTAGTCCCACCTGAATTAAATACCTGTATGTTTTGCATGTTTTCCTCCTCAAGTATCAGCCTTTGGTTTCTACTCAGGCTGGCCACAAATTGAAAAATAGCCTTGAATCTTGCTACTTCTACTACCTGAGTGCTGGGTTTATGTGTATGGGTCACCAAGTCCAGTATATGTGCTACACATGATCAACCCAAGCGCTTCGTGATGAATATATTCTATTAACTGAACAGTCTTCAAAGTCTCCCTTCATGCTATAGCATGAGGCTGCAGATTCAAGTTCCACAAACAAATAAGCAAATCAATAACTCTTCAATATTCCCAGGCCAGTCCTGCTCATGTGGAAGTTAGGGAGGGATTAAATATGGCTAGTTTAGTACTGTTACATTTACTTTACAGTTATTTAAAATGTTTTACCAGGAGGTGGAGATGTAGCTCAGTAGTAGAGCTACCATATTCTTCAAGTGTATAAGGCCTTAGGTTCTATATCCAGTGCCAAAATACATGAAATAAAACAAAACAAATAAAACAAAAAAGGTGTTTTCCTAGTACCTGTAAAGTGCACAGCAGTGTAACACACAGGGAAGTATTTAGGGAAATGTTCTCAGTCTCAATCCACCCAATTTAGATTATTATGTTCTAGATCAGCATTTTTAAAATAGAATTTTGTTTTGTGGTTGCACTACTGGCACCTGTCTCTGTGTTAAAGATCCATAAAAATAGTCCAATTTTTTTGAAGAAATTTATTTATAATCTGTTAGGTGACAATCACTCTTCTAGGAATGGAGTTACAAAAATATTTTTAAAGATCTTATACAGACACGAACAGAGACTCTATAAACAACAGAGTCAAATCACCTGGAGAAAGAACTGCAGAGATTTCTGAAGAATCTGAGGAATGATGAAATAATGCAGTAAAGGTCATGACTCAAAGCCACTGTTCACATCCCATCTTGACCATTAGCCTTTACAGAAGTGACCTAAATGTTTTATGGTGACAACAGATAAAAACATAAACAGATGATTGATTTGGAAAGCTGACTAAAGATTAGGATAATAGTTTAGCCAGACTTATTTATGTCACAAAAGTCCACTGAATATTATAACAAATTCTATGCTTTGTTGATGTTTACTTTTTAAGTTTTATTATTATTTTTAACCTTAAGACAATCCCTGTCTATTTGAAGTCTACTTTTACAGTGATTATTTAGTTAAAAGGTAACTTTCAGTGTTAAAAAAAACACAGGAATAGTTCAGTGTTTCAAGTTCTGGTCTACGGACCTTTCTAGCTGAGGTCTATTCTGGCTGACATTGGTAATAATGACTATTATGGTTTGAACATAAAATCTTCTACATGCCCATATTTTGGAATTTTGGTGCTTGGGTGGTGTCACTATTTTAAGAGGTGGAACATTGCTGGGTGAAGCAGGTCATCCAGAAGCATACCTGGAGAATTACAACCCTTCCCCAGATCTTTTCTGTTTTCTCTGCTTCCTGTGTCAGTGACAAATGGGAGGTGTACAGAATCCAAACTACACTTTCCCTCCACTGAGGAGTCCTACCATGCCTTCCCACAACTAGGGACTGTAGCCCTATGTCATGAGCTAAAATAAGCTCTTCCTACCTTAGCTTGTTTGTTCTCAGATATTCTATCACAACTAGTAGAGTTGCCAATGTTTCATCATTACATCAGTTACAATCCCGGCCGTTTCCTCAGTAGTTTACATAAATTATATCTAGTATGGGCAATATTCTTTTGGGCATAAATTGGCTAGAAGTACCCCCTCAGGTGCTAGCCTAAATGCTAGTACCTTTCTTGTTTTCCCTGGGTAGAAATAAAAGAATACATGCTCTTGATACTTCAAAAAATAGAAAATGTAAGCATGTTGTGATTAGAGTAAGAGAGAGCATCAAAGATATTGTTCTGAGCAAAAGCCTTTGCCAATGCAGCCCAATTTTATATATTTTGTAAGAGTTGCTTTGAAGTGTGAAAAATTAAAACTAAAGAATTTTTTTAAAGAATGGCCTTTAAAAAAAGATATCCTTTGATAAAGGCAAGAGAAAACTCATGTAAGAATGACAGACCCAGGACAATTGGGCTTGTTGATAAGTTAGGCCAAGGCAGGTGATGGCCTGGAGAACTACTGCCCATTCTATATTCCTGGAAGACAGAAAAATTAGCCTCCTGTAGGATGGCAGCCCTGTCAGAACAGGCGTAGGGATATATAAGACAGATGTGAATGGCTGTACAGTTTCAGAAGGGAAATGTGGCTCAGGGTGGCCTAGAACCAGGTTACTTATAATAAAGATTTCTTGGCTCTTTTGGTCATTGAATTACCACTTGTAAACAGAGCTCCTGGCCTCCCTTAGTGTAATTCTGTGGAAGAGTACACATCAACATGGAAGTGACTTGAGGATAAGCTGCTCTACATACAATATCTGGGCTAATGGAAGCCTCATCATGTGGGAAGGTGGACCACACAGGATTATAGAGTCAGAGTCCATCCCAGCCTCCCTAAACTAAACACATAAATTGGTGTTACACTGTCATCCCAAACCATCAATATGGAGGCTCTTTAACACCATTTTCCCTCCTCTGCTGTGTAGTTTTAAATTCACTGCCAGTGAAAATGGCTTGTCTTTTTATGCAGAAGTAATGAATTATGTCTGAAAAGTACTATGGAAATCCCAGAATAAAATCAAATGTACTCACTGATAACCTTCATGCACTGAGCTTTCATTTCTTTTCAGTTTTGCAATTTCATACATAGCTACTGTGTATGAATACTACTGTGTAGCTATGTATTCTGACCCCTCTCCTCACCCTCTCCCATTTCCTTTCTGACCTTACAGACACTCCTTCCCTACATGACCCTTTATTTACTAGTTTTGATTTTATTTAGTGTTCTATAGTAGTTAGTCAGGACAGTATCTGTGTACATGTTTGGACTAGCAAATAGGGCTTAGTGGATTCTTCAGTATGAACACAATTATATATATATTTATGCCTTACCTCTTCTAGAAGCAGTTGGCCCCCAATCAACAAGCAATATACCAGAGTAGCCTGTGACTCTCTTCTTCTTTCATAGTTGACTTTTGTTGGCACAGTGTGCACAGACACTGTGCGCTTGTAGATCTTATTTGGGAGATGGTATATTGGAGCCCCTCTCCCCATCCTCTGAATATTGCATTCATTCTTCTGTCTCTTCTGGAAAGATCCCGTAGCCATAAAAGGGTGGTATCAATTTCTTGAATAAAGCTAAGCCCTCAAATATTTATTTTTAGTGTCTTGTGCATCCACGGGTTATTGTATTTATCCCTACTCCTGTAAGGATTGGATTTTCTGATTAAGGATCTGTTGGGGTACACTGTACTAAAGTTGTCTTTGTTTTATTCAAATGTGCTATACTGGCAAAGAGCTAAGAACTGGCCAGATTTTGTTGTTGTTGTTGTTATTATTATTATTATTATTATTATTTTATTATTGGTTTTTCAAGGCAGGCTTTCTCTGTGTAGCCCTGACTGTTCTAGAACTCACTCTGTAGACCAGGCTGGCCTCAAACTCAGAAATCCACCTGGTTCTGCCTCCCAAGTGCTGGGATTAAAGGCATGTGCCACCACTGCCCGGCTATGGTTTGTTACCTGCCTCTGTATTTTGTAAACATACAAAATACATACTCTCTGATTGGCTTAATAAGCAGCCAGTAATTAGGCAGGATAGGGAAGGTAGGACTTCTGGTCTGAGGAAGGATCTCTAGGTAAAGAATCAGGCACCAGAGGATTAGCCATCTGAACATGAAGATCCGGAGCAGATGGGCCCAAGAGAGTGTGACAATAAGGCTGAGAGCTGCCTTTTGCCTTTGGGCAACATCATAGGTGTTTTAGGAGTGGTTTGATCTAATGCCAATTCAGGTAAGTATATTCAACTAAGGTTCCACTTCCTGGGTATATGGGTTTGGGGCCAGGCTGACATTACTTCCAGCTTCCTGAAGGCTTCTTGAAGCTTCTTGCTGTGCCCTAGCCTCCTTTCTAAGTACAGGGCTTCACCTTTAAACTGAAACAGTGCTCACTGTTTCATCCAAGTGTTGGTTTTTCTTTAAATTCCCATAGTATCTATCCCAATGACTTTCCTTCCAGAAAGGGCTACGGTGATTGATTTCTAGGAAAATGAAGTATCTAGTCATTCAGTGATATTTTATTAAAGATCCATCATCTAAATTGATAAAGATATGGAAATTTTTGATTTCTACTCTCTACAAGTTTATAATTATGCAAAACAACCACTTCAGGTGGATGGCAGATCTGGACTAACCCAGTTTGGGAAGCTGATTTAGACCCCCGATGCTTAATTTTCTTTCCTCTGGCATATAAACTGAGTCCTTCTCTGTCTCTCTAGGGAAACATGTCCTTCCTCACTATGAACAAGTGTCCATGGGGGTGATTGGAGGTGACTACTTAAAAAAGATACTTTGTTTGAGTGAATCTTGTGTGAACTGCATCTTAAGAGAGTCACCCAGAGCATGTATTGCTCTAGCATCCCCTGGAATGAAATTCCAGATGTCTCCTCAACAATCGGCTTAATGAAGTTCAAAGCCGCCATCCTCTCTCCCACACAGAGAACTATTTTTAAGTCGTTATGTTAATGTGTTGTTCTGCTCACGTTGACTGAATTTACTCCTCCTTAACATTCATTTTGGCAGTGATATTCTTAAGTACAAAAAAAAAAATTAGAAGTATCCTCCTCAGGAGAAAACATTTCTCAACATCAATTTTTAAAGCCCTGCCTACATTAGTCGAGGTAAAGAATCAACACTATTAATTGTTTTCATCTTATTTACATGACTCCCCCCCAAATACTTGGAATCTGAAGTAAAAATTTTATTAGTATCTAGGTCACCATTAATGCTTACTTTCTCCTTTGTGAAACACTATAATTATCTTATTTCTCTTGGAGTTCTTCCCACCCTGTCTTTTATAACCACACATTTGTTATCTTACCTCTTGTGGGTCATTGCCTCATTTCAAGTTCTCCTCATGGGAGATTGCTTTCTATTTATTTAGCAATACCAACTATTCAGGACATGTTTATATCTGAAGAGTGACAAAAACAAAAGACAATAAACCAAAATAGAGAACATACACCCAGGTGAGGGCATAGGAGTCACCGAATTGCTCACGGTCGCCATCGCGGTTGCTGGCTCACATTGTTCTGTCAGTGAACTTTTCTCTCAATTCACAGCAGCAATTTAAGTGCACTGAAGGGAACCAGATGCATCCAATGGACATAACAGCTGGAGTCCAGAAGACTGTAGCAAACGTGAGAACTCACAGAGGCTTAACAGTTAAGGGGCCACTGAACCGAGGTGACAGCTACCGTCATATTGCTAGACCTGGATGGCCTTTAGGAATTAGAATATGACTCATTATTAGTCACCAGCAGTCATGAAGAATGCATGAAAAATTATATAAGAATAATTCATCACCTGCCTTAGTAATTTGTAAACATGCATTCATTCTCTGATTGGCTTAATAAACAGCCAGTGCTTAGGCTAAATCAGGAAGGCAAGACTTCCGGTCTGAGAGGACATAATCTGAGAGGAGATATCAGGTACCAGATTCTTCAGACACACACACAATCACATTCACAACACAGTTGATTGACCATTCATTCCTGCTTTCATTGTATGTGTGCATAGGTGTTTGAAAGTGCATTTATGTGCATGAATGTCAAAGGCCACCTTTGAATACTGTTTCCCATAAACTAGTTATCTTTCCCCACCACTGAGACAGTCTCTCACCCACCTGGAGCTCAACTTCCCTGTTCAGCTAGTAAATCACAAAGGACCTCCTGTATCTGCCTCTTGACCCAGGAGATCACCACCCTTGGCTTTTTGGGGGGTTTTGTATGGATATTGAACTCAGATCCTCACATTTGCATAGCATGTATGTTCCTGATGTACCCACTGGTTCAGCCCCTTGGTTGTTCCTTTACCAGGTCAGACACACAGAACACATCTTCCTACCTGTGCCCCTGTTCCCCTCTAAATGGAACAATATGTAACAATTTAGAATACTCCAATTTTGTTGGAAAAGCATTTAAGAGAAAGACATTACACCATTATCCTGTGAAGTCAAAAAATAAAAATAGAAGAGAATTTGCCACTCAACTAATCAAATAATTAAATTACAGACTCCCTATACTCTAAGGACCTCTGTTTCCCTGAAGGTTTCCTTCTTAGTCAGAGACCCCCACTCACCTGTGCATCTTCCCATAGCCTTCTACTCAGATCTTGCTGTGGACTGTGAACTGAGTAATCTTTCCGTTAAAATTATCCCTGCTATGGCTAAAAAAATGCTAATTCACTTGCCCTTCTACAAGAACATATAATTAAGACACATTTTCACACAGCATTCATATTTCAAGTGTTTAATATTATATTTCCCATTCTCTAGGTTTATCTACTGGGGAACAAATATAATGAAATATAAGTAAATAGCTAGTTCAGATATTGAAAGCAACAAAGGATAGTGTGTTCAGATATTTTAAATGATGGGCTTCATGCAGACTCCACACCATTATCCTTAGAAATATTTTCTTATATTGGCAAAGCCCTATCCTCCTCAGAAAACTTGATTAATGTGTCAACGTTTACTAGAAAATGCCTTTTCTTGCATAAATTTAATCAGTAGTTTTGTAACCCTTGTAAGGTAAACAACACACAAACGAAGCTCCAGGGAACTGCATTTTAGTAACTTTTAGATACATTGCTGGGGTTTTGCTCTTGTTTAAGACTCTAGGAATATATAATTGTTTTAAACTCCATGAAACCTTAGGAATAAAACCAAAGACAGTGCTCAAGAGTCACACAACTGATGGACTGACTCATTAGGAATTATTTCAAAAGCACTAGCTGGGTCCATGTTCCTAGCAATGTTTTCTGCCCTTTGTTATAAACAGCAAGGTGCTGTCAGTAGTTACTGAACCAAGAACTGAGCTCTCATGGAGAGCTGTTTCTAAACATGAATTAATTAGTCCGATGCATTATTTTGAATGTTGAGAGCATTTCAATGTGGTATGGGAACAAGTCTTTTCAACTCCACTGAAATGGTAGCCGAGAAGACAACTCGTCTTTTGCTTTCCTTAAAAGAATAGGATCTATTCAGACCACATCACAAGCTGCTTCTGTTAAGTCATATTTAGGTCCATGATTCTTTTTATTTCAAGATGATATTACAATGGTGAAATGTATACATATTTTGTATCTATATGTACTGGCTGGTTTTGTATGCCAACTTGATACAGGCTGGAGTTATCACAGAGAAGGGAGCTTCAGTTGGGGAAGTGCCTCCATGAGATCTAGCTGTGGGGCATTTTCTCAATTAGTGATCAAGGGGGTAGGGCCCCTTGTGGGTGGTGCCATCCCTGGGTTGGAAGTCTTGGGTTCTATAAGAGAGCAGGCTGAGCAAGCCAGGAAAAGCAAGCCAGTAAGGAACATCTCTCCATGTCCTCTGCATCAGCTCCTGCTTCCTAACCTGCTTAAGTTCCAGTCCTGACTTCCTTTGGTGATCAACAACAATGTAGAAGTAAGCTAAATAAACCCTTTCCTCCCCAACATGCTTCTTGGACACGATGTTTATGCAGGAATAGAAACCCTGACTAAGACACTATAGATACTTTACTATATGTAAAGGTAGCCATGTTTGAATGATTGTGCTGTTGAGTCAACTGATTTAAGGTATGTTGCAGTTTCCCTTAAGTGTATCCCCAGGTTCAAACTCCAGATCTTCATATTTAGAGGAAGCACTGTTAGCAATTGTTCTAAACTGAGAAATCTGAGAGAAAAACTGGAATGTCTCAGCACAAAGAATCAACTAAGCCTAGGAAAAGAACAATGTTGTATGCCAGTTATTGAGATATTGCAGGAATATTTAAAAAATGAATCTACCCTGCAAACTCTTTCCTGCTGGATCAAGATCTTGAGCGGATACCGTCCGGCAACACCATGCCCTGGTGGGCTCTTGCTATTTTCATCCAGGTAGCAGCTCCATCTCACTCACATGTATCACCCTACACACCCCTACAATAATTCTTCCAGTGCCTAGAACTCAGTAAAACATGTCCTCCAAGGCTCAATTATCTAATCAGGTTTATATAATAATAAGATCACAATTACAAGATGCCAATACAATTATTTCAATGCCAAATGTTAACGACAAATTTTGACCCAATCAATTTAACCTTGTAAAAACCTTAGCCTGGTTATAACCACACGGGATCTGACTTGTCATCTTCCTCTGACTCCATGATCAAGCAGTTCCTCCCTTCTCTCTCTGACCTTTTTCTTCTTCAACTTCTAGTTCTAACTTTCTATTCCTGCCCAATCACAGGCCTGTCACTGTCCGAATGATTGGACAGAGAAAATGCCACATAAAGTGTCATATGAGACTTAGCTGTTTGTGGTTAAACAGAGATAATTATGTCAGAAATATTTGTGGGGATACAGTCTCTGAAAATCTGCAAGAGAAAAGAGTATATATTCAACTAAACATTTAAAAAAATCATAAATGCCAAAACCCTATTTGTACTATTTTCCTGGTAAATTTAATATTTCAATTAAACTGCTTTATGTTATTAAATAAATGGAAATTAATCCACACTTTTGACAATATATCTTGTATTATAATACTAACTCAAATGACTTGAGTATTAGCTTCTACTTTTCCTAATCTCTTCTCATTTTTCTATTCATTTATTGATGCCCTTAGCTATAAAAATCTACAAAATACATTCTACCTAGTTGGGCCTTCCATGCTACTGTTTGTGAACTTTGTCTGGGACACAGGTCAAGAACACAGTGTCTTTTCCAACAAGTTAATTTTTGGTTGGTATCAGTCATCAATCTCCACACAAAATAGTTATGGGGAGCCTAAATATAACTGAACACAAATTACCAGGAGGATGCACATAAAATAAAATTCAGAAAAAGAAAACTGGAAAAGCCAAAACAAAATTGGAGGGTATATCTATCCTAACGCATGTACAAAACACAAAGAAGGAACACAACAGTGTGTGATAACCTCTCACTAAGTGACCTCCACAAGCTTCTCAATACTAGAGAGCAAAGTGAGACAGCTGAAGTGTTAGAAAAGAATGTCAGAATACTTCCTTAGTAAATAATTAATGGCCCTAAGAATATTAAAATATAAATATGCATGAAACCAAGAAATTAATTCAGGGGCTAACAAAAAATATTGACAAATTTAATGAAATTTAGAGAAGAAAGTCAACAGCATGAAAGAAAATTCAGACGTGAAACTGAGACCAAATAAATGGAACAAAAAAGAGAAACAAAACAAAACTCTGGAACTGGAAGAATCATTACATCAAATAAGAAGCACATCAGAAATCATCTGCAGAGAATTAGAAGAAAAAGTGCAGGGTGAGTGATCAGGCTGACACAACATATTCATATATATATATATATATATATATATATATATATATATATATATATATATATATATATATATAAATTAGCAGGTATAAAAAAAGTTTCCAAGAACTTTCAGATATACTCAAGAGATCACACCTAAGAACTTTTGGGGCAGAAGAAGGAACTGAAATAAAGTCTAATGGCAGAGACAATTTATTTAATGAAATAATAGTGGGAAGCTTCTAAAACACAAAGAATGGAAATTCAAGCAAAAGAGCATTAAGAAATCCAAGTAGAAGTGAGAACTTTTACCATATCATTGTCAAGTTGTTAAAAAATGTGAAACAAACACACAGTATTAAAAGTTCTAGGGACAAACACAAGCTTATAGACAAACAAACAAACAAAACCTATCAGTCAAAATCTGTAATATCTAGCAGTTTTATTTATTTTTTATAATGGTGGTTCAAAACAAATACAAACAAAATACCATACAAAAAGAAAAATAGAAATAAATGAATTTCATTCAGCCCTAAAAAATATGAAATGAGAACATTTGCAGGTAAACTGATGAGACCCACAGTCCTACATATCAACTTAAAAGAATGGCACAGATTATAGATTAGATAAGTAGATAGATTAGATAGATAGATAGATAGATAGATAGATAGATAGATAGATAGATAGATAGATAGATAGACTGCAGATGCTAAATGGATGGATCAAAGTTGGAAGCTGGAATGTCTAATGCTGGACTTCTCATATCTTCTTTAGATACTTGTATTGACTAGGAAGATATAAACTTTTTCTTGTTTTAATAAAAATTTTTATAGAATATATTCTGATCATGCTTTCCCCTCCTCCACCTCCTTCTAGAACTTTCCCAACTCCCTATCTTCCTATTCACTCAACTCCATACTCTCTCTCTCTCTCTCTCTCTCTCTCTCTCTCTCTCTCTCTCTCTCTCTGTGTGTGTGTGTGTGTGTGTGTGTGTGTTTGGAAAACAAACAAATAGGCAAAAAACAAAAAACCAACCAACCAAACAAACAACTGTAAAAAAAAATTAACACATTTGTTAGACATTAAATTCAGAAACTGACTCAACTCATTTCTAATTCTATTCTGGCCAGGGTATTTGCTCCCCAGTCTTCTTCAATTAATAGTGTAGCATATTTTTTTATCTCTCTGGAGTGTTGTGTAGATTAACTCAGATAGCAGATAGACATTCTTGATCTTAGTACTTGACACTGGATGAATGTTCAGCAGATCCACTTCTGTTTGTCTCTTCTTCCCCTTCATAACCTTAGTCTCTTCATCTTGTTTTGGAATGTCAAATCAAAGCTAATAAAGATGAAAGCAGAATAACTCTATTGCTAGCACAACTAGTGAGTGTTTATATTCATGCCAATGCCTTGGAGACTGAAAACACCTCCCTTCCTTCAGAAATGAATGCTGGAGAGGGCTATCATCCTGTCCTAGTGGAAGAGGGAAGCTACTGTTGGTCTGCTCTTACACAGAGAATATTGTAATTCAAAATCAGTGCCAAATATAGAAAATGATTTATTATTTCCACTTCATTATGAAAATACTCACTTAGAATTTGCAAGCCTATTTTGTATATGTTATATCTGTCATGCTTTTCATGTTTGTTCTAATAAATGTATGATTATACTTGACTGTAGGGACCGGTTCTCCAGATAAATATTCACTTTTAGACATTTCAATTGTGTTTTCATTTTGGTCCATATCTGGATTATTAAAATAGCTTTTTATCTTCTTTTATCCTTGAGTTTTCATGCGTATGTACAATGAAATATGATCTTGTCTACCTGTTTCTCCCTTTAACTCCTTCCATAGCCTCCCAACAAGTCTTCCTCTCAATTACATGACATAAAAAATACATAACTTACTAAGTGTGGTAAGTATTGCCCAAATATGCATGGGTGTGGAACTAGCCACTGGAACATGGGAATACTACCAGGCATACATCTTCACCAAAAAGTGACTCTTCTCCCAGCCACTCTCAACCGCCAACAGCTCCTTAGTAATGGGTAAGGTCTTGGCATTAGCTACCCCATCTAAGTCAGAATTTTAGACCTTTCTATATGTCTGGATATAAGACACCATAACAGCATGATTCACTTTGCATAGTGAGCTGAACATACACTGTGCTCTCCTGGAGTTCAGTCATAATGTTACCATAGGCTGTAGATACCAGAAGTGTCAGCTTGGGTCAGATTTGCTTCCCAGATGGCTGAATGCTGGTAAGCAAGCTGGAGATGCCTAGTCTTAGGATGCCTCAGTTCTTTACCATATGCCCCTCCCCCAACAGACTCAACTATGTGAGATCCTCACAGCATGTCAGCTCGGGAAACATTGTAATGCCCATTCTAGGAAAACCAGGCAGAAGCAAAGGGAAAGACATGGTGGTTTCCATGATCTAGCTACAAAAACCACACATGATCTCATCCATGATTTAAAAATATATATATATATATATATATATATATATATATATATATAATAATAATAAAAGACCATATAAGGAAATGAATAACAGGTAACAGGCATCATTTGGGACATTTAGGAGATATTTCTTGGTTAAATTTAAGTAGTTGTTATATAAATGCACACAGTTGAAAAATTGATTAAATTGTGTATATATTTAGGATTTGTATATTTTAGCCTGTATATATAATTAAAGCTAGCAAATATTTTCTGGAGAAAAAAAAGGCACTCTCTAAAAGTTACTATTTAAAATTCCACAAAGAAAGCCAGACATAGTGTTGCACGCCTTTAATCCCAACACTTAGGAGGCAGAGGGAGGCTGTTCTCTGAGTTCTAGGCCAGCCCGGTCTACAAAGTCAGTTCCAGGACAGCCAAGGCTACAACAGAGAAATCTTGTCTCTAAAAACAAACAAATAAACATTAGTAATGAGTTTAGAATTGCATAGAAATAAACTACAAAGTCTTGATTAATCTGTATTTTATCAGAGTTATTTCTTTACATATGGATCTTACATATAAGCACCATCTGTGTTTGTCTTCATGTTTCATAATTTCATCAGGATACAAAAACACCTTGGGACTGGTTCATGTCAGTGTGTACCCAGCCTCCCTTTGGCTGCTTTTCAATGCCCAGTGTTCTTTTTGGATGAAATTTAATGGTTCTTTCTTTCAGTTTTGTTGAGTATTTCATAATATTAACAAACACAATAGGATTAACAACTTCCTCTACAAATCCAACTTTTTGTTCCTGATGCTGTCCACCAAGCTGGTCTAGGGCCAGGCTGTCTGTCCCAAGGGAGCAGGGGGAGACTGCTGTTTTGAGGATAACAGAGGGCCAAGTCACACAGGGTTAGCCAAGAGGACAACTGGAAGAGAGCCTTTGACCATTAGTCTTTGTAAAGTCATCTTGACTGTATTATCCCAGAGATAGTAACAGCAATAGATTGGCACATCTTTTAGTCAAAAAATTTTAAAGTAGAGCTTTTATTTAAAGGAAAAGCTAAACAACAAAAGAACAGTCACACTGCCATCTCTGAAAGGAACTGAAAGTCATTAGTGGATCCTTATGGGGTTAACAGCAAAGGGAATGTTCTCTTGAGTTATCTTGGGAGTTAGTTCCCAGGAATGTGTGTCTTATGTCTCGTGTATTTCATACAAATATCAGCATATGTACACTCTAGCTATCCACTGACTTTCTCACCATTGCGTACAACTCCACATCTGTTGGTGGGAGCAGTACAGGGTGGTGGCAAGTAACCAAAATGATTGGATTTTAATAAATTAATAATAATATTAATGATTGATGATGATGATGGTAATGATGAAGATGAAAGTGAAGGAGAAGGAGGAGGAGGAGATGGCAATGCTCATTTCTCTGGATCGTTGCAAGCTGAGGCAAGATGTGTGCCTCACACCTACCTGTCATCACAATGTCTATGAAGCCAGCTACAGCTTCAAGACCCCTCTAGGCAAGGGAAACTTGCCTTGACACAAAAAGGGCTTTTCAAACTGGGTGTCCACTATCATAGGAATAGTTAATGAAAATGTGATTTTCATACACAGTGGATTCAACCATAAAGAAAGGGAAGTCATGTCACCTGCAAGGAAACCGATATAATTTGATATCCATATATTAAGTATGTTGAATCAACTTCAGAAGAACAAGTATGTTTTCTCTCATTTGTACTTTGAAATTTTACATGGAGATATAAAATTATATATAATAAATACACCATATATATGGTGTATATATTCATATGTATATGGTCTTGAAGTTGTAGCTAGCCCCATAAACTCTGTGATGGTAAGTGGGCCTGCAGTTTGTAGAGGTCCAGAGAAGCATGCTTAGCTACTATCATCATTTTTATTTTAATCATCATCATCAAAATTATCATCATATATAATATACATGTATATATACATATATACATATAATACATATTTAAGACATACATCATCTATATGTACATGTATGTACAATATACTAAGACATAAATGCAGAAGTCTTTGGGAACAAAAGAGACTAAGAGGAGAGGGAGAGGGGGATAAGAGGCCTGGGAAGAAATACCCTCAACCTACAATATCTCTGTTTTAGTTTTTTTCAGTTTGCCAGGGCCTTATGCTGTGCAGCTTGGCTCCTCTCTGTTCTTTTTTACATAACTTTAACTTTGCTCACTCCATGAGATAGAAATAGTTTCTTAGAAACATTCAGACAACCACTTGCAGAAAAATCATACTTTTGGGCAGACTTTAGACAACAAACATCCCAATAGATGTATTTTGGGAAAAGAATGATGCATCAAATTATCTAAGAAGTGGCTTATGTAATAAGTCTAAAAGATTGAGACGCCTAAGAAAGATGCTGTGAGCCACACCTCAACCAGAGCTTCATACTACCAAGGGCTTTGTGGACCTCACCTCAGGCTTGAATGAGGCTCTGCCCAGGAAGAAAACCGTTCATCACATGGCTCTGTTGCTGTCTCCAAGGCATTAACAGTCATGAGGACTTTAAGCATTCCTCCATATTAAATGAATTACTTGACAGGTCATTTACTAATTAAAATATAGAGATTATTTACGTGCAAATTTGGTTTTGATCTTTAATGGTCCTGATGATAAGAAGAAAGTTCACATTGACTTTGAGGCCAACTGTTAAGCAAAAGGTGGTTTATAAATTCAGTGGTGTCTATTGAAAGCTCACTGTTTACTAAACAAACAATTGTGGTTTAGAGTTTACTGCTGTGGCAGTTAACATTGTTAACTTGACAGTACTAGAATCTCCTAGGAGACAAACTCCTGTGCAGGAGTTTGCAGACTGTATTAATTGAGGGGGACGATCCACCAGAAAAGTGGACATCACTGTTCCACTGGCTGGGATCCTGGACCGAATTAAAAAGGCAACTGAAGGGAGCCCCGGAGTTCAGCACTCTCTGCTTCCTGACTGGGCATACAATGTGACCAGCGGCCTCGAGCTCCTGCCTTCTGTGTCACCACCATGATAGACTGTCTCCCTTCTAGCGGTAAGGTGAAATAAAAACCTGCAAACCTTATAAAATGCTTAAGTGGGTTTTGTCACGTATTTTATTTCAGGAGGCAAGTAACTAATCCAGCTAGGTTCAAAGCCCTCTTGACTGATCCTGTTCTTCCCATTAATTATTAGTTACAATCTTTACCTAGCAATTAATGAGTAGAAAGTGCCTCCCATATACATTTGTTTCATTGTGGCTATATCATTAGTGGTATGTTCTTTGTTTTATTTGTTGATTTTTCATTTCCTTGTTTACTTGTTTTGTGAAGCACAAAGAATTGAATGGAGGGCCTCAAGGATGATAACCAAACAGTCTACCTTTGAGCTTTCTTAAAAACACTCTGCTTTAAATTTTATTTACTTATTCTTTATTTACATGCAGTCACAGCGATTTCCTAAGGCTACCTTTGAGTTCATTCTGTAACCCAGGAAGAAGCTTAACCCTCAGTCTTCTTGTTTTGGCCTCCTGTGTAGCTGGGACAATAGGCTTGCACTTAGACCTAGCTAATTTTACATTTTGGCAAAGCTGGTAAACATAAAAAGAAATACTTAGCTATCATTTGGTACCAAGATCATTTTACCCTTGATTTTAGCGTTAAACTTACTAGGAAAATGCAGAATTCTATAAGGCTGGTTCCAAGTTTTCTAGCGCGTGGCTCATCTCCACCAAGTGGGGGCTTGGGGGCGGGATTGGAAGGAAGGGAATAAACACAGGGCCACAGACATCAAGTACCCCAACTATCAAGTTCTTAGGTCTTATCGAAGTCATGACAACTTGACTTCAGTTTTACTCCTGAAGAAGGATATTAGTTTAATGCCTTCCATGACACTCTGAATAGGAAATACCCGGAATAAGCTGAAGCATGTTCAAAATCAGTTTCATAGTTCTATGAATTTTGCAAATATAAAAGCTTCTCTGTTCAAAACAACAAAGATTAAAGGGACCATTGTCAGTCCTAAAAGCTCCATCTGGCAGACTGGCACGAGGACAATGCATTTTCCCTTCCCAAGAGGCCATTCAACACCCAAGCACTTAAGTTAGCTGTGGAACTGCTCCTTGTGTACCTTTAACTGGTTATGTGCTGTCCCTATGCACGTAGGGATGTTGTAATTAAAAGAACTTGCCTTTCCTCTTGGATACTAAAGACAAATGGTTTTACAGGAGTCCTTGTGAAATCAGAACACTGAATATATCACAATTGTTATGATACATGCTCATAAAATAAGAATGTATCCTGAGTATAGAACGCTTGAGACTTTTATTAAATTAATCATGATATTTAAAGTTAGATGAGGAAGCACTCTGCTGATTTGCATCATGTAGGAGGAAAATTCGATAAAACCACAACTCCACTGAGAATAACCCACAACAGTCAGTTCAAATACAAAATAAATTTGTTTGATACATTGCAGAGGTTCTGAAGAAAGAAATACTTGAAGGACTGAAGTCTTGGGGGAAAGGGAACTTCAGAAATGTCCCTACATGAACTGTGCAGGATACAGCTCCGATACAGTGGGCACAAGGAACCAAAACACCAAACAACAGAATGCACTGCTGCCTAGACCCTGCAAAGCAGCAGGGCCCACTGCCCCACCTGGGGAAAGTGAAGCCAAGCTTGGAGTTCTGCTGCTGACAAGTCATCAGCGATGAGACAACCCAACACCTTGAGAAGGGACAGGAAGAAAAATAACCCTGTTCTAGGAGTTCCTGTCTATTGATGCCTTAGTGAATTCCTCCCAGTGAGGTCCTAAAACCTTGTGTATCCTAGCAGAACAGTAGGGCCACTAGCAGCCTGGATGTGAATGAGACCAGGATGTTATAAAGACCAGAGGCCTCATGTCCCAGCTGATATCCACGATCCCTCTACAGATGGGTAAGTAGATGTAAATAAAGCTGTGTCCATAGCCCACATCCGCTTGAGTCCATTCAGTACCTGGTTTGATTAAGGTCATCTCTGTGACTCTCACCAGTTTTTCATATTGAACATTCAAAATACCTCTGTATTTTTAGATTTCCTTGTTTTTAACGTTCAGTTCTCCATCACCATTTTCAACTCCACCACTCTGCCTGTGATAATTCGGAGCTGAGGGAAAGAGATTTTGACTTGTCTTGCTCTCCATTTCCATCACAGTGCTGTCCTCTCTACCCCACCATTAGCATGCTAATAAGGCTCACAGTCCCAATTACTAGTTTTATTCAACTCAGAACTTCTCCCAATATTCTGATTTTTTTAAAAAACTTTACCCTTCTTTTGTTTGGTATTTCCCTACTATTCTGCCTCTCCCATCTGATCTATAGGAAACAATTCAAAACAAAAAACAAAAACAAACAAAAAAACCCAAAAAACAAAAAACAACTCTTTAAACTCAGTCTCTAAGATACAAAAATGCCACCTTAGAATAAAAATGTCACCTTAGAATAGTTAGTTCTTCTATTGAATTTGAGAGGATTCTACTTCACAATGAATTCTCCAGATTTTAGTAAGTGAATTCTCCCCCTAGAATATCCCACGAATCCTCCACTTCGTTAACTGTGTTCCCATCCACTGTCGACTTTCCTGTAGCCATTATCATTTCCCACTAACTACTCTTGCTCCACATCCACTCTGAGGTCCTGGAGTCACTTATCCGCAGGGGCCTTTTGTACCTTGCAGCTCTAATAACACCACTCCTGTGTTCAAAAACTTCAATCACTTCTGGGGAGCTTTATGGACAAAATCTGGTCACTATCAATTGCTCTCTGGCAGCATGGTGTGCCATTATCCCTCCATCCCTTTATTTCTGACAGATAGCTCAACTCCCAGCTCCTTGAATAAACCATGCTCCCTCCTGCCGAAGAACTTTTGAACAGACTAGCCCTTCTCCCGCAAATGCCCTTTCTGAATCTTTTGTCTGTCGAGATGAGTAACACCTACTCCATTTTTCCAGGTTTGGCGTGAATAGCCTGCCTCAGGGATGCTTTTCAGGAACCCTCTAGCTGGTGCTTCTTCCAACAGTCCCAACCCCCAACATTTCTTGGCGTTCCTGCAGGGCAGTGCTTTTGTGTGTGTGTGTGTGTGTGTGTGTGTGTGTCTGTTTCCTTTCTTAATCATAAATGATCCACTCACTCCTGGCCACCCACAAGGTGAGCCCCTTGAGGCTACAGACTACATCTGCTTTCTTCTCATTGTATTATCTACTCAAGATAGTCACTGACTGTAGATAACCCAGGGAATACATGCAAATTTTATTTCTTTTAAAAATAATGTATTTATTTTTATTTCATGTGCATTGGTGTCTTGGCCTGCATGTATGTCTGTGTGACTGTATGAGTTACAGGAAGGTGTGAGCCACATACCTGCATACCTGGCTGTCCCTAGATAACTGTGGGGCGGAGCTTAGACAGAATGCTAACAATGTCTGTGATGGGAATTGATCCCAGGTACTATGCAAGAACAGCCAGTTCTACTTAACTGCTGAGCTGTATCTCTCCAGCCCCATTTGATGTCTTACAGTTGCAGATGAGGGGGAGGCCAGGATAGAGTGGTCAGCATATGTTAAGGGTTTTTACATGCTGTTTTATCTCTTGTTAGGAAGCAGAAGGGCAGGAGACATCTGAGAGGGAGAGGGAGGGTAAAACTACAATTAATAACTCACTCCAGAAGTAACAGTCTAGGTCCATCATCTGCATTCAAGTACTTCTTCAGGCTTCTGTCTCCCACCACAGTGCCACTTAGGCATTAAGTCTCTAACACAAAAACTGTGGGGGAACATTCAAACTACACCATCTTCTGACTTCTTGTGTTTTTTAAGTCACAGACTACCAGCATGTGAGTTTAAAAGAGAGCTCATTTGGAGCAGGAGAGAGGCTTAGTGATTAAGAGTGTTTGCCGCTCCAACAGCAGATCTGAATTTGATGCCTAGCACCCACACTGGGCAGTTCAAACTTGCCAGCTTAAGGGAATCCAATGCCCATTTTTTTGGCATCTGTGAGCATGCACACACACACAGGCTACATAAACACACACAGGTGCACATGAATGAATAGACAAGAGCTGGAGAGGTGGCTTAGTGGTTAAGAGCACTGTATGCTCTTCCAGTGGTCATGAGTTCAATTCCCAGCAACCATAGAGTGGCTCCCATCTGTCTATACTGGTATCTGATGCCCTCTTCTGGCATGAAGGTATACATGCTGATAGAGCACTAATGCAGTTTTAAAAATAGTTAGATAAATAGATGATACCAAAAGATTTACAAGACCCAACATAATCTCCATTTTAAATCTATCGTAGTTTTGAAATCCTACACTGCTTTATTATAGAATGAATCCATTAGTTTCCAAGAAGAAGTTATTCACATTATTTTCTCTCTTCTACAAGACATTTTTGTTTCCTTTTTCTAATTTTTTCAAAGTCAAATGATTAAAAGTTTAGGAAATAATGGGTTAAAAGGTGGCATTATTAAATTTTTCAATTTTTTAAATCATCAGTCTCTTGTTTCATAAGAAAATGTCTTCCTGTCAATCAGTCTTGAAGTGACATTTTGATTCCAGCATATCCTGTTTAAAACACTCACAAAAGAGGGTTCAGGAATGTAAACAAAGGAAGACCAAGGTAAACTTACGCACAATTCTGCATTTTCTTAGTATGGATATTACTCCCCAAGGTTATTTGGTCCAGAGAGTTGAGCATATAAATATCACATTCTGCATAGATAAAATCAATTTTCTCTATAGGAAAAAATATCATCTGTGAGCTTCTTAATATAGTTCATTAAATTATGCTGTGGAAAGGGGACAGTCAGAGAGAATTTCAGCAAAACTGCCATTGTCACTGCTGCTGACTATACTTCTATGTCTTAATTACTACAAATACAAAGAGATAATTTTCTCAGAGGAAAAAAATCTGAATGTATCATCATTTAAGAGTAAAATATATTTAGAGAAAATAGTCTCTTGTTGAGGTGTTTATACAACAGTAAAGGTATTTATATTGACCAAGGAATTTGGGGTGATCCACTGATATTTTGTTTGTTTGTATTATGTGCATTATGTGTATTGCGTATTATGTGCATTATTGTGTGTATTATGTGCATTATTGTGCATGTATTATGTGTATTATGTATTATGTGCAGGGACATTGCCTCTTGTAAAGGCAGATTGCTCTCTTTTGTCCTTTCTGATATTCAGATACCAGAGAATTGATGTTCAAATGTTTTTATGGTAGAAGAAGCAATCAGACTTTTTCTTAAGTCTAAAAATCTTACCTCCACTCCTAATAAATTAACTTGACATTTCTTTTTAAAAGCATAAAGCCCAACATTCATTATACCCCTTCTTATAAAACATGTAACATCAGTATCAAGTGAATGGATGATGCTTCTCCTCCAAATTGCAATGTTTATCTTCCTCATTATCCAGAGGACTCTCTGGCAAAAATCTTTCATTTGCAATAACCACAACATCTCATACCCACTTACACTGGGGCGTTTTTACTTGGATTAGGT
Source organism: Mastomys coucha (assembly GCF_008632895.1). Classification (NCBI taxonomy): domain Eukaryota; kingdom Metazoa; phylum Chordata; class Mammalia; order Rodentia; family Muridae; genus Mastomys; species Mastomys coucha. Next base: position 15,627,030 of record NW_022196913.1, on the reverse strand, counting down.
TTTTTCATCCAACATTGGAATTATGGAGTTGACTAATTTGGAGTACACTTAAATGGTGTACATTAAAATGCTTACTATTTACTAGGGTGTACTATTAAGTGTATTGTACATAAGGCTCTAGTATTTGAAAACCAGGTGTTTGTTTTGTTTTTGTTTTCCCTGAAAGACTGGCAATAAGGCACAGAGTCCTGCACATGCTATGCAGTAGTTATGCTGAAGAGGTAGATACTATCACAGTCACCATACAATCTCTTCTTCTTAAAATGGAGTGTGTGTGTGTGTGTAAGTGTGTATGTAAGTGTGTGTGTGTGTGTGTGTGTGTGTGTGTGTGTGTGTGTGTGTGCCAAGTGTATGCAGATGCATTCAAATGCCAGGAGATGGCATTAGATCCTCTGGAGCTAGAGTTCCAGGCATTGGCCCCACATAGGTACTAAGAACTGAACTCTCATTGTTTATAAGAGCCCTAACTGTTCTTAAATACTAAGCCACCTCTCCAGTCTCTCCCCATGAACTGTTTTTCTATGACTACCCCAGAGCAGATACAAAACAGATGATGAACTCATTCAAAATTTCAATACTTATCTTCCACAGTATAGTCTGGCAAGCATTTCTCATCTGCAGTTACTATAACACCTCACACCTCCATTCCTGTTGGTGCACATCACTTTCCAGGAACCCATTCCCACTCTGATATCTATTAGAAATGTGTGTGTGTGTGTGTGTACTGAAAACTTTAATGACTTAGCTGGTATCTGACAGTTTAGAGCATTCCACATTTTGTCTTCATCTCATTTTATTAACATATTAAATTAAATTGATTTTAGCAATGGTAATAATCAGGTGTTCAATCGTTCTCACTCATTGATTAGCTAGACAAAGTTTTACTCAATGACAAAAATCTGAAGTCTCAATCATCTTTCTTTCTGTTACCTCCTGAAATTTTTTGATCATCAACCAGTTGATAAAACGTTTCCCACAATTTAAAAGATGTGCAGCATGGTATCCCTTTGTAACTCCTGGGATACAGAGCAGATCAAAAGTTTGTTATGATCTCTATAAAATCTATGGCTGCTATTGTTCACAGTTTATGAAAGAAACTGGTTCTTCTAAAGTAAAGCCAGTGGTTTTATTTTTTTCCTAATAACTATTGATAAAAAAAGAAGAAAACAAATCAATGACTTTCTGTTGTCACATGAAAAATGAACAGAGATATGAAAATAGAGCAAGACTAAAGAAAATAAAGGATGAGAAAAAAGGCTAAAGTGAGCCAGCTTTATCCCGGGAAGCTAGCATGGATATATACTCCTCTCCACCTACTCTCTTGTCAAAGCCTTACAAAAATATCAATGGTAATGAAAAACTGAAAACGAAGCATGTGACAACCATTTTGGGCTAGAAATATGCCTAAGACAGAACCAGCTTCAACCCAAGCCCTTTCTGAAGCCTATAGAGGTAGCCATGATCATAGCCAACTGGAGGCAGAGAGAAGACTTCCAAAGCCTACATATCTTATGTTCCGAATTAACTTTCCTTTTTCTTTAGTTCTCCACCCTCTTCCTATCGCAGTTCCTTTCTAGGCATGTTAAAGTAGAAGGGTATGATTTAAATAAAACCGACTTGATTTCTGATTCCTTTATATATTAAAAACAACCAAAAGCCTGTGGTTCCTATTGTCTTTATTGCACATATGCACTTCCATTTATGTTGGGTGTTTTTTTTGTGGGGGACATGTGAATGCCATTACCCATATGTAGATGTCAGAAGACAGCATGTAAAAGTTGGTTCTCTCCTTCCATCATGTAGGGGTTAAGGAACATACTCTAGAAGTCAGGACTAGGAGTAAGCCTCTTTACCCCCTGAATCACCTCTCTGGTCCAGAACATCATATCTTCATTTACAAAGTTCTGTTAGACATGAAGACTTTCAAAGATTCCTTTCATGATTGAGAGAAATTTGATAGTATTTGTTGGGAACTTACTCTGTAGTTTGAAGCCTATACTTCAAACAATGTATCACAGTGAAAATTGATGATCCAAAGTGGTTCAGGCATGATCTAAAGGCCAACCTGTTCTTGAAAGGCTCAGGTGTTCCACATTTTGATTCCTAGCCTATGATACTGGTTGGAGGCAGTGGTATTTTTAGGAGGTGAGAAGATCTGAGGTCAGTGAGGGCATGCCATTGTGGAAGATAATGAAAAACCAAAACTTCCTCTTCTTTCTTTGCTTCTTGGTTGTCATAAAGTCAGTAGCTTCCTCTGTCCTGTATTTCTCACATGATGGGATGTTTCACCACAGTCCCTAAAGCAGAAAATTCAAAGGATCATTGACAGAAACCTCTAACAATGTAGAGCAAGCATTCTTCCTTTCATTATCTAGGGCATTTTGTTAGAGTAACTGGGTGCTAAATAGAGCTTATGTATTCAGATATGCCTAATCATAGAAAAGACATAGTAAAACTGTGTCCAGTTTACTATGTACTACATACAGGGCATCTGTCATGAACAAAGTTGCTCTAGGTAAGTTACTAAGTATTGGGTGAGTAAATGGGAGACTTATACCATATATGTGCACTGTAGAAGAGTTTATGGACACAATCAATTATCCCACATCTCTCTAATGGTGTGGTACCCTGGTAAGTTACCCATGTTCCAATAGATGGCCACACCCAATATAGTACATGGATAACGCAATTTGAACTTAACTTCTTTTTTTATTTAAATGATGAGGGCAAAATGTTGGGTGGCTTGACTATGAAGGATAAATATGGAAGAAGTTGGAGGAGTAAGTTGAATATAATCAAAATACACTGTAAAAAATTCTGAAAGAACTAATAAAAATAAATTTATATTTTTAAAATATTGTTTCATTAACAATATCTTTCTCCATTATCTTTACAATCTTTTAGGTTTTCTTGACTTTTCACTGCTCTCAATTACTGTTGCAAGTAATGACATGAACATTGCTGTTAGGATTTTGAGGGTTCAAACAATTTGTAGTAAAATAATGAAATTTCTTACCAAAATGCAGCTTCATAGCTGATTAATCTTACTCTCTTAAACTTCAGAAGAGTTTCGCTTTTCTTCTAGTATTTTTGGGAAATATTTTGGTCACTTCTTTTTCATGCCATTCATACTGAAGTACAGAAAACCTAGTTCCACAATGAAAGCACTTCAACTACACCCACGGCAACAACCTATGTGAAATTACCACCCTCACTATATTAACACCTGCCGCGGACCGGGATTTCGTTCGGGGCCCCTTATTCCACGGGACTAGGGATTCTGGCCAGGTGGGCACGGGATTCGGCTTTGACAAA